>NC_141826.1:21388976-21548976 GCF_982586985.1 Callionymus lyra | reverse complement strand
AGCACTTTGAGTTTTTTCTCATCCATTCTTTAGGATCGCGACACTTTTAACTCCGGCTTATTTTCCTCCTCAGAAGTATTTATATCACGTATTACTTCATGCGTGTCGAGCTCAGTGATCGTCAGCGACGCCTCATAATTAGAAGCTACGTCTGTTTCTGAAAATACGTTCTGTGTGTCAAGAGAAGTCTTTGTGATGAATGGTTGTGGGAGAGAAGTTAACTTAACTTAACTTAACTCTCTTGGTTCGTAGATGAATCTTAGAAACTAATATGTTCTCAGTCTTATCTTGACCTTTTAAGTTTATATTCTATTGAGTATTGTTTTGATTGTTTGTGAACCTGGTCTGGAAACGCACTATAAATAAATACAAATGACTTACTTACTTAATATACAAAAAGGTAAAAAGAGGTTCGGGGGCCACACGTGGCCTAGTAGACACTGACTATGGCAGCAGTTAATAATAACACTTTTATTAAAATTTACTTCGATGAATATTGATATTGATTGTTTACATTTAGTTTATTAATTTAACAGGTGACTCGTAATTGAAGAGGTTTATTTGACAATGTTTTACACAGAACACTAAATAAATATACAAATATGTTCAAATATATTTACAATATCTTGAAATAAATGTATATAAATCAAGATTATAGATGGATAGATGATAGATAGATAATGGATGGATGGATGGATAATGGATGGATGGATAGATGATGGATGGATAGATGATGGATGGGTGGATGGATAGATGATGGATAGATGATGGATGGATGGATGGCTGGATGATGGATAGATGACAGATGGATGGATAGATGATGGATAGATGATGGATGGATGGATAGATAATGGATGGATGGATAGATAGATGATGGATAGATGATGGATGGATAGATGATGGATGATGGATAGATGATGGATGGATGCATAGATGATGGATGATGGATAGATGATGGATGGATGCATAGATGATGGATAGATGATGGATGGATGGATGGATAGATGATGGATGGATGGATGGATAGATAATGGATGGATGGATAGATAGATGATGGATAGATGATGGATGGATGGATGGATGGATGGATGGATGGATGGATGGATGATGGATGGATGGATGATGGGTAGATGATGGATGGATGGATAGATGATGGATAGTTGGATGGATAGATAATGGATGGATGGATAGATAGATGATGGATAGATGATGGATGGATGGATGGATGGATGGATGGATAGATGATGGATGGATGGATGATGGGTAGATGATGGATGGATGGATAGATGATGGATAGTTGGATGGATAGATAGATGATAGATAAATGATAGATGGATGGATGGATGGATGGATAGATGGATGGATAGATAATGGATGGATGGATAGATAGATGATAGATAAATGATAGATGGATGGATGTAAATGTTCATCCAGCTGCAGTTTGAATCAACTCTTCCACGCACAAATCTCCTCAACATTCTCACTTTAAAAGCACATTCCGACGGTTGAAAACTCTGGTCGTCGTCACATAACTCCTGCACGATTGTTTCTGTCTGTGGGAGGAAACCGGAGTGCCACACAATCCCCCAAACAGAAGGACCCAGTTTCAACCCAGAACGCGCCTCAAGCTAAATGCAACTGTAATACATTTTTAAAGCCGCCTTTTTTTTTTTTTTTTACGACGCTCGTTATTCAGTCATAATGATGATATATATTCACTTTCTTTTTGTGTGCGACCGACACCAGTGTGTTGTGCGTCGCTGCTGCAATATGGAGTAAAAAATTGATGCATTTCTATACATGCTAACATGAGCGGACGTGACAACCCCGGCCTGCTTTACAAAGACCTCCCTGTCGGAGCGAGTCAGTGCGAGTTCAGTATTGATTCGACGTAATGAGCGAATCTCGAGGAGGTTTGATCCGAATCGATGGCTCAGAAAAAAAAAAATGTCGGTCCGAACGGATTCATTCCATTCGTCATCCTTCTCATCGTCTTGGTTCTCTCGCTCCTCCAGGTCTGTACAACTCGGCCGACAGCTGGATGATCGTGCCCAACATCAAGCAGAACCACTACACGGTGCACGGCCTGCAGAGCGGCACTCGCTACATCTTCTTCGTCAAGGCCATCAACCAGGCAGGAAGTCGCAACAGTGAGCCGGCCCGACTCAAGACCAACAGTAAGAACAAGAATGTTACTTCTTTTTTTTTAACGCTGCTGCTGCGACACTGTTTTGATCAGGATCTGTAGTTACACACATTATTGTGTTCTATATAAATCCAACATTTCTTACTTCTATATGGTAGAGACGACCTGCCACAGGGGGCGCTATCGTACATATGTATGACTGGAAACGTCAAGGAGCTTCTTCTTTGTTGAATTTTCAGCAGAAATATGAAATTCTTCATCGTATTTTTAAAAGTTTGTATAGAGTTTTTACATTAATTCAATTTATTTTAAATCCAATCAAATGGAGCGACAGTGATGAGAATACTGTCGTTTAAACTGGCAGAAACCTTGAGAAGAACCAGACTCAATGTGATCTATTTATAGATTTTTCTTACAAAAAAAGGTCAGATTTTTTTTATATTTTCTCCCTATTTCTTTGTTTGGAATTTCTTGTTTTCATCATATTTCAATCTTAATTCAGTTTTTGCTTTTCATTAGGACATGGTGAATATTTTAAGCTTATATTTGGGGGATTTAGTTTTCTAAACGATTTTAGGGGACACTGAACTGTTTAGTGATCCTCTCGTCCTCAGTTATTACCAGGTTGCTGCCGAAGTTTAATTGCAACACAAAAATGAACAAACGGCGTAAATATTTGTTTGTTAAAAGGTAGAATGATTTATTTTCAAAACACTTCTTATTGGACTATAAACCAAAAAAAAACGATGATAACTCATAAAATATTGTTTGCAAGCGATACAGTTGAAGATCAATATAGAATCGTGGAAAGAAAAAAACATCGCAGTATATCGCTACGTTGATATTTTCTAAAACCAGTACTTTTTCTTACTTTATACTAACTAACTGTCCAAAAACAACTGTATGTGTGAGTTTATCAAAATGTTCCCTAGATTTAACTAGCAAACTATTGAATGATCTCCTGTCTCTCGCCCTGTGTAGCTGGGACGATGTCTCTTCAATTTGATAGTAACAGAATAAGAGTGAAAAATATTCAGTAGTTATAAGTGTGACTACTTTAAGCATGAGTATTACAAACTAAGGTAGAGTAGTCGAGGTAACATCAGGACAGTTTGTCCGACATCTGATCCTGGACAGAATTATTTTAATCCCAGGCTGTGAAACAACGACTTTAAACGATGATTCATCATCAAATCTTAATCTGGGTGTAAAAAAAAAAGTCACTTTGAGCAAAAACCTTTTATTTTCAATATCCACATGGAAGTCAAAAGAAAAAACTCAATTTTGCAAAAAAAAAAAAACGTGAAAGTGAGACGAAGTGAAATCAGCCGACGACGCTGGTTTGAAGCTTGATTCGCCTCCGAGCGACTGTCAGGAGCGAGAGACTGGATTAACGGTAATCTGGATATAAACGTATTTGTTATGAAGCTGCATCTCTCTCTCTCTCTCTCTCTCTCTCTCTCTCTCTCGCTCTCTTTCTTTCTCTCTCCTTTTCTCTCTTTCTCTCTCTCTCTCTCTCTCCCTCTCCCTCTCCCTCTCCCTCTTTCTCTCTCTCTCCCTCTCCCTCTCTCTCTCTTTCTCCCTCTTTCTCCCTCTCTCTCTCTTTCTCCCTCTCCCTCTCTATCTCTCTCTCTCCCTCTCCCTCTTTCTCTCCCTCTCCCTCTCTCTCTTTCTCCCTCTCCCTCTCTCTCCCTCTCTCTCTCTCTCTCTCTCCCTCTCCCTCTCCCTCTCTCCCTCTCCCTCTCCCTCTCCCTCTCTCCCTCTCTCTCTCTCTCTCTCTCCCTCTCTCTCTCCCTCTCCCTCTCTCCCTCTCCCTCTCCCTCTCTCTCTCTCTCTCTCTCCCTCT
This sequence comes from Callionymus lyra, assembly GCF_982586985.1. Classification (NCBI taxonomy): domain Eukaryota; kingdom Metazoa; phylum Chordata; class Actinopteri; order Syngnathiformes; family Callionymidae; genus Callionymus; species Callionymus lyra. The sequence continues at coordinate 21,544,984 of NC_141826.1, read as the reverse complement.
CCCTCTCCCTCTCCCTCTCCCTCTCTCTCTCTCCCTCTCCCTCTCCCCCTCTCCCTCTCCCTCTCTCTCTCTCTCTCCCTCTCTCCCTCTCCCTCCCCCTCTCCCTCTCCCTCTCCCTCTCCCTCTCTCTCTCAGCTGTCATCTCTCTATATCTGGAGCATGAACTGACGACAGGTGACTCGACTCTGACAGAGTTTAAACTTTATGAAGCTCAGACTCACAATGAGAAGATTTATTCTCAAGAGGACGGAGAACATGTCGAGGAACCATGTTGTTCCATGTCGTTCTGTCTCAATTAAACATAATCGTTATGTTAGGTTAGGTAGAACTTTATTGGCCCCTCAGGAGGTCTCCTTCGGGAAATTGTTCTTTTCCAAGTAGACACATAATACAGACGATTATTCATAAAAATCTAAATAAAATAAGAACAAGAACAAAGAGAACTAAAGAGAAAGAACAAGATGATACAATATAAGTCAAAAAATAAAGAATATATAACAAAGACAAATGATACAAAGATTAACATAGAACAGATCATGATACTTTGACTCCACTCCTGCCCCGAGCTACCGAATTATACAATCTAATAGCCCGAGGAATGAATGAATATATTATAATTTTTAGTTTGGATTAAATATTGAATTTTCTTAAATTTATTTTAGTTCAGAGACTTATTCGATGATGAGAATAGAGAATAATATTTTAATAAATAGTTGAGTTCTAAATTAAATTACTCATATTAACATTTTTACTTTTTTTTCTTTGTTTTTTAGTTATTTGAAATAAATCTTCAAAAGGGACATTTTAATTTCAAAAAATTATATAATAATGGAATATAATATAATCATAATTATGATAAATTAATTGAAGTAATTTATTACAAAATAATACGATTATTTTTGCTTTATTTGAAATCTCATGTCATATAAAATAATTTTTAAAAATATACATTTTTTGTTTTGGATTTCTTTGTCGTTTTTTGTTTTAATTTATCTTTAAACAATTTCACGCTAATTTATACAGTTTTACATTTATATTTTTAATAATTCAAATAAAAATAAAATCAATTTTTAAGGATAAAGTATAATAATAGATCAATTAAGTGAAGTGGTTAATTACAAAATGATTAGATAATTAAGCTTTTTTTGTCATGATATATAAAATAAAAAATAAAAAAACATTTGTTTATTTTTTGCATTGTATTTACAAAAGATTCTCTTTTTTTGTATCTTCAAATAAAATTGACAAAGTCCTTGTCCCTCTAAAAAAAATTAGCAAAATTAACAATTTCATCATATTTTATACTGTTTTTTATTTATATCTTAAGATATTTTTTTTGCTTGAGGGTTATTACAAAGGTCATGATAAATCTCGTGTCCTAAAGGAAATGTAACATCTCTCTTCGACTCAGTGTTGAATTGGGACAACACCACTAACAGAAAAGCACTCAGAGAGTGCAGACCTCCACAAGAAGACAGTCTAAGGGTCTGATCCGGACACTAATCCGGAAAACCAGTCGAATTAAATCATGTTTCCTTGAAATGCATCCTTTCATACCGAGGCCCGCAGGACGACCACGTGACCTCCTTGGCAGCGTTAATTATAAGTCACGATGATGTCAACCGTTCTTCCCTCAGTCCTGCAAACAAATGTAAAGCTTCTTCCCACTCGCTGTCATCTCCACGGCAGCCGGAACCATCACCGCGACAAAAGTCCTCCTTCTTTAGGAACTTCTTGATGTCCGTGTTTCTTTTTTTTTAATCGCTTCTAAGTTTGGTTGGAGCGTCGCACGTGTCACGCGTGTCATCGTCGCCGCTAAACTGCAGCAACACGCTTCGTGTTCCTCAGCGGAGATTAAGACTCGGCAGACTCGCAAAAAAATATGTGATGTTTTGGGATTAAAATGGGTCACGACGCTGATCACAAGTGTCTCTCTCTGACGGGCTTATTAGGTCTTTCTCTCGCTCGTTGTATCGGCGGCTTTGAGCCGCGAACACACGTCCTTCTGCGAGCGCTTGAACTTCTTCTCGCCCGTGGCGGGATCGGAGGGCGAAGCTGTCATGGTTTTCCAGACGCTCCGGAGGATCCGAGCTTCTTCGCTGGTCGTCATTTGTCAGGCAGAAGATCGTAAAGTGGTGACGAGCAGCTGAGATGCTGGAAGACATCAAATGTCACGAGCGTCTGATCAAGACCCGAACGTCGCCAAACAAAAGAACTCATTTGTATGCGGTATTTTAATATAAAAATAAAAATGATAAAAGCTTTGGACCGGCCATTATTTTTCTGGATCGTCCGAAGTAAATTGCAGCCCTGGAGCTGTTGCTTCTACAAAATGAGCCACATGGGAGAAGAAAACCGTCCTTTTATCAGGCAGAAACCTCAAGCAGAACCAGACTCAATCTGATCTATTTACAAATTCTTCTTACAAAAAAATGTTGTTAATCGGGTTAGTTAGCAAGATGACCCATGAGCGGGGGGATAATATGTAACCAGGCGGGAGGTTCACAAAAGACACACAAAACACGATTTAATACACAAAACGTCCACAAGATGGCGTCAAAAGTTCAGAGTCCAGATCTTTACGAGTCCAAATTAAAAACAAGAAGTTCCAAAAAATAAGGCAAGGGTGGCTGCAAGGCGCGAGATCCACTACAGTACACAAAACGGAAAAAAATGTGATCCAGAACTCAACAAAGGAAACACAAAACGCTGACATGAAAAAATCAGTCGGGGGGTTATCGTCTAAGAAGTTGGTTCACTAGGCGAACAACTGAGAGGTTTACCGATGGTCCAGAAAAAAAGTGCTGACAACGATCCAGGCCAGGAGTAGATTCTTTATGCATCATCACTAATTTTCCTGATAGTGGACAGCAGTGGATCTCGCCAAGCATCGCTCTCACCGACTGTCAAGAGAGCAACAAAACGCAGGAAACCCTGGAAAGGACTGTACAAAATAAAATGAAACTTTTTAAATTTCCAACCTATTTTTTTAATTACATTTTTCTTTTTTAAATCATATTTATGTCTTAAATCAGCATTAACAAAGCACATTTTTTTTAGTTTTTGCTTTTCATTTGGACATGGTGAATATGTTTAGCTTATTTTGGGGATTTGTTGATATTTAATGAATTATTCTCACTAATTAATATCATTTTCTTATCCTCTATTCTTAGTCCGTTTCAACATATTGCAAAAATATTGTGACACTTTTGTTCTTTCTATTGAAAAATGACTCGTGTTACAATTAAAACATAAAAAAAACTAAGATATTCTTGGTCTTTATAACAGACCCGTTTGTGGCTATTACACAATTTTTATTTATTTTTTACTTTTTACAATTATCCTAAACAGAAGATTACAAAGTGGTGACAAGAAATGAAACATCACGATCAAAACCCAATCTTTAAAAAATAAAAAATAAAAAGCCTGCACGGAACTAATTTGAATTAAATTGCTGCCCTGAAACTTGCTTTTACAAAAAGAGTGAATGTAGCGGAGGCAGAAACCTTATGCAGAACCAGACTCAATGTGATCTATTTACAATATTTCTCTTACAAAAATTTAATTTTTTGATATTTCCTTCCTATATTTTAATTGAATATTCTTGTTTTAGTCTTAAATCAGAGTTTATCAAAGCAAAATTTTCTGTTTTTTCTTTTTATTGGGATATGGTGATTATTTTTAGCTTATTTTTGGGGATTTGTCTTTATTGAATGAATATTTCTCACTAATTAATATCATTTTCCTTTTCTCTATTCTAAGTCATGTCTAACAAAATTTAAAAAATTGGGAAACTTTTGTTCTTTCTATCGAAAAATGCCTCGTGTTACAATGACAATGAGATTTTCTTGTTCTTTATAAGAGCAAACGTTTGCTGCTGTTACATATTTTTTTATTTATTTATTTATTAAAGTGACGACAAGAACTGAAACATCACAATCAGGCCCAAAACCCAATCTTTCCATTTTTTTAAACAAAGTTTTTGTGGAACTAATTTAACGCAGGAAAGTATTTCAATATAAAAAAGATAAGAGCAGAGAGTTGGACGAACATTATTCCTGGTATCGTATGAAGTCAATTTCTGCTCCTGAAACTCATCCCTTGCTTCTCCGTCACCTTCTGTTACGATAAATCTTCCCGGTAATCACTTCTGCAAGTTCAGGAAAGGTTTGCGTAACATCTTTCCATAAAAAAACGTGTCATCAGGTTTAAATAGTTTTTTTGGGATAAATCGGCTAAAAATTCTCGGCTCTCCGTGTCCCTCCACGACCCCATCCTTGCCTCGCTCTCCTCCGTCGCTCCGTCCTTTCACTCCATCCATTCTTCCCTCCATTGGTGCCATCTGTCAATCCATCCCACGAGGTGAAGCTTTTCATCTGGAGACGTCGTGACTCGTGGCGACGACTCGCTCTGACAGACGGAACCGGCAGTTAATCCCACGGAGAAGACGGCGAGCGTCGAGTTTGTAAACACGTTTGTTGGTGTTACTGTCGAAGCAGAAAAAAAAAAGAAGATGGAATGAAGAGAGAAAAAAAATGCTGCTCTGTCAGTGAAAAATTGGAGGCTTTTCTGAGGCTTTTTTATGGAACTATTAAGACTTTGTCACATCACAGAACACACAGTTTTTTTAGATCAGTTTTGTTCTGGATTCACGGAGGTCGTCAAGGAAACAAAGTTCCAAAAATTCTGATTTATATGAACGTCCTGATAGTCGACAGCCATGGATCTCGCCGAGCATCGCACTCACGGACTGTCAAGAGAGCAACAAAACCCAGGAAACACAGGAAAGGATTGTACAAAATAAAAGCCCCAGGAAGGCTTTTCTGCGGCTTTTTATGGAACTATTAAGCATTTGTTGGATTCACGGAGGTCGTCAAGGAAAAAAGAGTTCCAAAAATTCTGTTTATATGAAGCTTAACGATGCTACGTTATACATGTTTAATTACATCACTTTGCTAACATCGTATCCGTACAACAAAGTCCAAATAAATGCTTGAATTCAGTGAACTCCCATGATGCACTGCTCTATTAAGTGATGGCTGATTGGTCGCTACGATACTGCACTTAAATAAACGTCTTTTTTTGTTACGTTAAAAGTGATCGACAGCCCTGATTGGTTGACTGGGCGGCAAAGCAATATCAGAAAAAATAAGAAAGAAAAAATGTCATTTATTATTGACATTTGGTTTGTAAATACAATTTTGTTTAATTTATATAAAATAAAATACGATGAAGCCAAGTTTTCTTTTTAATATTTATCCTTTATTCACTTCATCATTATTTTGAGGAGCAAAACAAAAAACTTGCAAAAGGGAAAACATTTAACCCTTGTGTTATCTCAGGGTCAAGGTGACCCAGAGGCAACACAAGGGATACCACGAACACATTTGTTTTCGGGGTTTTCGGGTCACTTTGACCCTGAGATAATGGTTAAAAAAAGGGGTGAAAAGTCTTAACACAAAATGAAACGGGTTAAAAATTGTTATATGTTGAAATGAATAAAAAAAAATTACTAAACAAAATTTTAGTCAGCTTTTGGATGCATTCACACTTTGACCTCTTTAGGGCCACTTAAATAGTCCAAGGGCCCCCAGGTGGCACTGGACCCTGGTCTGAGCTGGAGAGTTGTACAGTACGAGTCATGGATGATCAAAAGTAAAAGTAAATAATAAAAGAAAATATAAAAGAAATGAGTAAAAAAAAAGGTCAAAATCTTACATAGTGCTGCTTTAAAGCATCAGTGTTTAAAGTTTTGGGGGAAAAAACAGAAAACAAATCTTGACCTTGACGTGTAAAGAAAGTCTTCCCTCCAGACGGTGGAGTAGATAATGTTGTCACACATCCTCGTGCAGAACACTCGCCTCTCGATCGAAACAACAGTTAATACCGTGTCGTGAGTTCCGAAGGCTTTCACCGGCTTTTTAGACCACTCCGCTCCGGTGGAACCACTTCAGAACCATAAAGGAAACCTATAAATATAGAAAAACCCGGGGATCGCCTCAAGAGTGTGTCGCGGCTTCTTGCGGGGCCACGTATGAATTAGGAATGAAGAAAAGAAGGTGGTTAAGTAGACGGTTTGTGACCTTCTTCTGCTGCGACCGCACTTGTGCATTTACCTTAAACCGTGACCTGGTTTTTTTTTTTTCCTGCCGACCGGAGCAGGAGTGAAAAGAAGGGATTGAGGAGTCGGGAGTGTTGAGTGAGCCGGAGACACAGAATAGCTCTTTGCGAGGTTGAGTGTCTGCCGACACGAGTGCCCTCGATATACGCCTTTAACCTTTAATACGCTCCCGGTGCCGCTCGTACTCACTCGCGGGACAAAGTAGCGACGGATTCCGGTGTTTTAGCTCCTTTGAAATCTTTATCGCTCTTTTAAGATTTTATACATTTTTCAACAAATACGTTGAAGCGTTTTCCACCGGTGACACGAAGTATCGTAGTGATGTAGTGGATTCTTTTCACAGACTGGCAGAAAAATACAGCCAGAATGAAATAAAACGCCTTTAAAACAAGTTTTGAATAAGATTTCATTCTGTGATAATAAACCAAAACTGTATAAAAAAACATTGATACTCTTACGTGTCGCAATGTTTTTTCACAATACCATGTAGATATTTAATATCCCTGAAAAATTGTATTTATTTAGTCATTTTATACTTAACATACTTTATTTTCATCATATTCATTTTATGGTTTGTATTTCAATAAAGTGAGCATAAAGTTAAATAAATCGATTTTTATTAAAATGATAATATTAGCAGCGTTTCGACTTGTAATTAAACTTCTGTCATGACTTCCTTTTAAGGAAAAGTGAAATCCCGCGAGATCTCTGAGGCGTTGACTGAGGACAAGAGGATACAGTCAACTCCAGCACTGTATCAATTTTTTATTTTGCTTTTAAATTAATTTGCATTTTTCATCATAGTTCTTTCATGGATAACATTTCAATTAACCCTTATGTTATCTCAGGGTAAAGGTGACCCAAAGGCCCGAAAATAAATGTTCTTGTGGTATCCCTTGTGTTATCTCTGAGTCACCAAGGGATAAGTTATATTTTAGTTTGTTTTTTTAACACTCAACATATATTATAATATTTCCAGCATTTCCTAATTTTTGTGATGCAAATAAACTTCCGCCAGATGGCAGAAGTCATTACACCTTCCACAGCTAAAGAAACACTGAAATCCCGGTGATGACTGAGGACGAGAGGATACATTCCATTTCAGCAGCTTTTAAAGCTGATGTTTGTTCATATTTTGGTTTGAAAACAAATTAAATAAGTTACGACTTCGTCAAGAGTCATGTGGTCTGGAAATTCTGCAACACCAGAGTCAAGTACTCGAAAATACTACACATACTGTATATACTTGTTACTACAGTATCACAATATACACCGTTTTGTTGCCTTTGTATCGTGATACATTCCGTATCACCCCTGTATATAAGTGATTCAGTCCTGGTACCGAGTGCCTCACACACTGGTACCAGGCCACGTCAGAAACTCGACACTATTGTGTTGTTTAAATGCGTTTGTCATGTTTGTGTAGGAGGAGAAGGTTTGTGTTTTGACTGTGAACCTCTTCTTCTAGTCTCCACGTCGAGTAGGCACAGGCTGAAAATATCACAAGTCAAGGTATCCCAGGGGCACAGGCAGCTTTTCTACCTCTTCTTAAAAGACCTGTGATAATATTTACCCAGCATGCATTCCTGATGACAGGCCTCAAGCTAGCGCACAGCAAGAGAGGAGCCCTGGGAAAAAGATGACGGCGCAAAAGAAGGGAAACTGGAAATAATGGTTTACTGTAGAAGAGAAAACTGAGCGAGGTTTATTATTAGTTGTTCAATACATTTCATGAAGTGAAAAATAAATAAAGTTACTCAATTTTACTCTTTTGATACAACCTTCGAATTCTACAACATGATGTTATTAATATAATTTGAGCTTTTTTATCTGTACACGTTCATCTTTAACCCACTTCTGTGTTATTTATTTCATTCAAACAATGGTTTTCATCCACATTTCTTGCCATTATTGGTTATTTCTTGGAAATATATTTTACTGCACGACTAATATTCAGTGGCTTTTTGGCCAAAATCTGACCGAGGCACGAAATATTTCAATACAATGAAACATTTTTAGAATCTCAAAGTTACACAAATGTAAATTAATGTGTTGTTTGTTTTCCTGTCATTTAAAGGCTAGTATAGTTCATCAATAAGGTATTTATTGAGGTACTTACGATGGGTATTTAATCTCTAAACGTCAATCAGGAAGAATGACAGTGGGTTAAAAAATGTAAATCGTGATGTGTATCATGAGGTTCTTGATGAGGTTCACCTCGAGTATAGAATACATTTCAGATTTGAACTACAAGCTCACACAGTGCTTGAAACATCTACTGTATCCAACTATCCTGACATTTTCTATGCAAATACTAACCCAGCGTTGACCCCAATTTCCTCTTTGTCTCTCAAATATTTTTAGTTTGACGCACAAGTTTCGAATTGAGCTCACGCTTTGTAAGAATAAGACGCTCGGAGGCACTTCTGTCTCTGGCAGGAAGTCAAAAACGTTTCCACTTACTGGGTCAGAAGCTGCTGAGAAATACTGTAGGTAAATGTTACTCGCAGTTTTTCTTCCAGTTCTTCTCTCATTGTTTTACAGAGATGGATGAAAAAGTATCACAAGAACAAACATCTATTGATTAGTGTATTGTCAAAAATCTCGTGATCAAGATACAAGGGCTAAGATACGGTATATAGTGATACTGTAGTAACCAGGATACATTTGTAGTATTGTCGAGTACTTGACTCTGGTGTTGTAGTATTTACAGACCACATGACTCTTACTAAGACGTAAGTGCTTCCATTTGTTTTGAAACCAAATTATGTCTAAACGTCAGCTTTAAAAGCTGCTGGAGTCACTGTATCCTCTCGTCCTCAGTCATCACCGATATGTTGCTGGAATTAACTGTAGCTTCAGCTGTGGAGGATGTAATGAATTCTGCCGTCTAGCGGTCAGTTTAATTGCAACACAATAATAAAGAAATCCTGTAAATATTCTAAATAATAATTTTATTTTTATTTTATACTCACTTTTTAAAAAAAGGAACCATAGAAAAAACATAAAATAGTATTTGAAAGCTAAAAGAAAATAGATTAATTTATAAAGTTCATCTGCAATCTAGGCGAACGAGAGGTTACGAGAGTCCATTATGACGTTATAATGGCTTCACTCCTCCAGTCAGATATAAAATCACGCCCCACTTTGTTTATACAACGAGTCCCTTGGAGGAGGAGACTTACGGGATTGATGACGCGCGGTGACAAACCTCCATGTTTGACCAATCACAGCAGATGGTTATGGTAAACAAGATTTCATCTCCAGAGAAACAAATTGTCATCAGTGGGCGGGGCTTACGATCATTTCATAATGTCAATATTTCAATGAAAAGAGAGTTTAGTACAAAGAGACACTGACGATACAATAGAGTCAACATCTATTTAAGACCATTTAAATCAACAAATTAGATGACCTTCAAATGCAAGTAGGTTGAGCAGAGGTATCTTAAAGACCAGTTCATTAACAGCCCAGAGTTAATGGCAACAGTTCATCTGAGGAAACTGGTTCAGTCCCTGGAGACTTCAGTGGAACGAAGGTGTTTCAAGTTCACGGATCGTGACGTGAGGTGTTTTCTTCTTGGCATGCGTTCAAACGCTCGCTGTTTACTTGTCGGCCCGAGTTGACACCAGTCGTTTTTTTTTTTTTTTTGTCCTCCACGGTCATGCGTGTCTTTCATTTCCCGACCGACGGGGGCCGGGCCCCGGCGCTCAGGAGTCGTCCCCTTGGAAAGGCATGACAGAGCCACAGTGTTTGGGAAAATGGCTGCGCTGGCAGCGATAAGCAGTTCAAAGAAGAGAGCGCATTAATGTAATTGGCTGCCAGCAGCACATTGGCCTCGTCGTCTCATATCCACATGCAGTGACACACACTCACCAGGCGGATTATTGGGAGGGAGGATTGAGGACGAGGGGCGCGAGTCGATGGGGGGGCGAGGGATGAAGGGAAAGGGGCCGATAGACGGGGTCGCCATTGTGTGGCTCATTAAGCCGCGAGACATGAGAAGGTGTCGGGATAGAAGCTCCGTCACACATGCAGGACCTTCAGCAGGAGTCGTGGTCGTCCTCACCCCGAGATTTATCTTCCTCGCTCTCCACGATGACCCCGAGTTGACGCTACTGCTGGGGATTCAGCTGCGATTCAACTTCCGGTCACTAGGTGGCAGCAGTTTTTTTACAAAGATGGGTGGAAAAATATCACCGCAACAAACACGTCGTTTGAACAGATTGTCAAGAATCTGTTGATACGATACGTATCACGACACAGGGGCAACGTTACGTTATATTGCAATACTGTAGGAACATGAATATATTTGTAGTATTGTCGAGTACTTGACTCTGGTGTTGCAGAATCTACAGACCACATGACTCTTGGCGAAGTCGTAACTGCTTTCATTTGTTTTGAAACCATTATATCCAAACATCACCTTTAAAAGCTGCTGGAGTCACTGTATCCTCTCGTCCTCAGTCACCGCTGGGATCTTGTGAGAATGTATCTTTAGCTTCAGTGGAAGTAAAAAAAAAAAAATTTGCGACACAAATTTCAACAAACGCATTCCATGTTTGTTGTTAATTCTAACGATACATATCATGACACAGGGGCAATGATACGATATATTGTGATACTGTAGCAACAAGGTATTTGTAGTATTGTCGAGTACTTGACTCTGTTGACGCAGAATTTACAGACCACATGACTCTTGACGAAGTAGTAACTGCTTTTATTTGTTTTCAAAACCAAAATATGTCCAAACATCAGCTTTAAAAGCTGCCGGAGTCGACCGTATCCTCTCGTCCTCAGTCAATGCTGTGATCCCACAGGACTTCATTGTTCCGTTAGCTGCGGAGGACGTAACGACTGCCGCCATCTATCAGCCGGGGGTTTGTTTGAAACACAAAAATCAACAAACGTCATTAATATTAGCTTTTTAATTATACATTTAAAAATTCTAATTATTTTATTTTTTAATACACATTTTTCTGCGGTGGATGTTATGAATGCTGCCATCTAGTGGTAAGGAGTTAAATTGCAACACACAAATAAAGAAATGCCGCAAATATTTACAAATGTAAATGTTTAAATAAAAAAACTATTTTAATTATATACTGACTTTGTTGAAATATGAACCATTAAAAAACACTATGATTAAAAAAAATTCTATTTGAAAACTTAAAGAAAAATTATATACTGCTGTTGAATATTCATACAGTATCGAGAGAACAGTTTCTTTTGCACATTTATCAGTGTATCATGATTTTCTTACACTAATAGTTTGTTCACCATTTTCAGAAGGTAGTTTAAATGAAACACAAGAATGAAAAAAAAACATTTAATTTTATATACACCTTTTGCTGTAATCAGTGCTGCCATCCAGAGGCCGGGAGTTTAATCGCAACACAAGAATGAAGAAATGTTGCGATTGTTTCCTCGTTAATTGTAAATTAACTCGACTCTCAAATCGAATCTCGAGAAGACTTTCCTGCCTCGGACTTGTCCTCGCTGCCGGTTTTTCCTTCTGCTAATTCCCGAGTCCGTGTGATGGCAGAAGAATGCCGGGTGGCTTCCTGCGCCGGAATGTTTTCTCCACCAAAGGCTGCGAGCGGCTTTGAAGTGGAAAGTCTTGTCCCGATGTTTCAAGCACATTCTCTTCTGTCTTTCCCCAGATTCACTACAAGAGAGTCTAACCCACTTTCTGTTGATGTTTCGACTCATTTGAAATCTTTTTTTTTTTTTTGGGGGGGGGGGTCTGCCTTTTCATGTCCTGGACTTTCATGGTCTCGCTTCAGTCGATAAACAGTTTAAGTAGAATTTTCTATTTCGATGATGACTTTCTGTCGTTATTAGTTTTGATTTATTCAGTCCAGTTTTCTGTTTTGGCTCCAACAACATCTAAATTATTTTGACCGCTTGAGACCCAAACTTGTCTTTTTTCTTCCTGCTATCTGGATTAAAAATGACTAATGGGTATAAATACTGCAAACAGAAAATCCTAGTACTAGTACTACTAGAGCCTGTAGTATTAACCCTTGAGGCTCTGTAGCAGAGGTTCAAAACGACTGTCCATCATCCTGTAAACACTGTCATCATTGAAGCAGATGGAGCACGAATGCGCCTTCCATGATGCAACACTAATAGACTCAGGGACTAATTCCTTTCACATACTATTAGACATATAAGTAACCTGGATGTTACTCCAGTTCTATTAGTACTGTTTAATTCTGAGTTTAGGCAAAAAGATGATTCTATTCTATGTTAATCTTTGTATCCTTTTTCTTTGATCTATGTTCTTTATCTTTAGACTTAGATTGTGTCATGTTGTTCTTTCTTAATGTTGCACTTTGTATACATTTTGTAATTTGGTGGATTTTAAATGTATTTATTTATGTATTTATTTATTTATTTGTCAGGGACGATGCAGTCAACATAATCACAATACAAGTTTGAGTTAATGTATAGCTTGTGCTAGTTTTCAATTCCTGTCCCCGGTTGGGCCTTTTTACAATATTTAAAAATACACAATATTTAAAATTACACAATAAAAGTTAATCGTACAAAACGAAAACTAAACTACAGTACAATCAAAGATCATTTATATATACAGTGCTACTTACAAATGGGTGCATATTTGATTTGTTTTCAACCAGCTCTTTAAGCTTGTGGTGAACATTTTAAACTCCGGTATGGTCTTGAATTCAGCGAGAAGTGAGTTCCACAGTTTTGCACTTTTATACGAAAAGGCAGAAAAATGGCAAAAGCCCAAACACATCATTTTGACGGAGAAGCTTCTCAGAACAGGAGACATGTGTTCACGTTTGAACTGCGTTTCATTCCAGATTAAAACAAAATTTTGCACTTTTTTTTCAGCCAACACTGCAAAATATTTGGGTCAAAATTCCTTGAATATGTCTTTGGAAGACTCATGATAGTACTTTATATAGTGTTCTTCTTTTTTCTCTTCCCCAACTTTTTTTCTGAAATCTTGTTTTTACCTCAGTATTCCCTAGAAAAGTCCCCCTAAACCCATCTTTCTGTCAATGGAAGTAAATGGATGGATTTGTTCTTGTTGATTCACGTATTCAACCGTAGTATTACTCCTTGAGGCTATATAGTAATACTTGGCGAGGGTCCATAGTAATACGCCCCACTTCTAGTACTACTACTACAAACAGTATTACTACACACAGTATAAAAACACTTACACGCCTCACGGATGTAATTGTAAGAACATGAAGCCGCACTATATTTATTTTATAATTTTGTTAATAGTGTTACATTTCTAATATTGTAAATAATTTGTATATCTTTAAGATCAGTTTTTTTTTTTTGTTTTTTGTTTTTTTTTATTATCTCTTTTATTATTTCTCTTTTCCTTGCACTTTATTTTTTTCAACTGTGCTGTTGTAAAAGTGTGTTTCCCCTCTGGGGATGAATAAACATTTTCTATTCTATTCTATTCTATTTATCGATCGTGTTTCTGAAAGTCTTTCCACTCTTGGGTCCGTCAACCAGTGACCGATGAGTCTCTTGTGTCTCCAGGCCAACCCTTCAAGCTGGACCCCAAGACCGCCCACAAGAAGCTGCGCCTGTCCAACGACTGCCTGACCATGGAGAAGGACGAGAGCTCGCTGAAGAAGAGCCACACCCCGGAGCGCTTCAGCGGCACCGGATCCTACGGCGCCGCCGGAAACACCTTCATCGACAGCGGCTGCCACTACTGGGAGGTTCTGCTCGGAGCGTCCACGTGGTGAGTGGTCACATGACCAGAGTCTGGGGATTTGATGAGGATCACGATACAGAGGCCACGATACCATATATTCAAAATAGTTGTATAAATGTTTATTCTACATGTGTACTGTTTGTTTTTTATTTCAAATATGATGATTTATTTTCTTTTTTTAAGCTAATCCCATTATAACAAAGCCCTTCAAGTAGTAACCAAAACAAGTTATTCTTGTAAACTCACTTAAATCAGAATAAAATGAACAGATTAATCACTCAAACTCTATTTACTGTATTTTCCGAACTATAAGGCCAACGTAAAATGCTTAATTTTTCCTCACAAAAAGGATTAAAAGTGCACCTTTTAATCCTTTTTGTATTATTTCTGGATATACTTATTTACGTCGAACCAATTTTATGTGATTCATGGCTTCAACCGTAGTATTACTCCTTGAGGCTATATAGTAATACTTGGCGAGGGTCCATAGTAATACGCCCCACTTCTAGTACTACTACTACGAACAGTATTACTACACACAGTATGAAAACAGTTATACGCCTCACGGATGTAATTGTAAGAACATGAAGCCGCACTATATTTATTTTGTAATTTGTATAGCTTGAAACTTTCCGAACACCGCAGTCTCCCGTGTGAGTCCAACATCACATGACCACAACAGGAAGAAGAAAGATAAGAATTGTATTATCAAGTTTTCTAAATAGTATTTTCTATCTGTGTATACGTTAACACTCGTAGACACCGACAACCATTGATTGCACCTTTAGTCATTATTTGTCCCATATTGGGGTCATTTTAGACCAATTGTTATATATATAGTAACAAGATTATATTTGTAGTATTGTCGAGTACTTGACTCTGGTGTTGTAGTATTTACAGACCACATTACTCTTGACGAAGTCGTAACTGCTTTCATTTGTTTTCAAACCAAAATATGTCCAAACATCATCTTTAAAAGCTGCTGGAGTCACTGTATCCTCTCGTCCTCAGTCATCACTGGGATTTCATCGTTTCTTTGGCTGCGGAGGGCATTACGACCGGTTTAGATACATCACAAAAATAAATAAAGTGAATATTTTCAGGTTAATTGTAAAAAAAAAAAGTAATTATTTTAGTTTAGTAAAACACTTTTTTGAAACATAAACTATAAACTTAATAAAGAATAAAAATATGATTTAAATTGTAAATAAAAGATACAATCTTGTGTAATATCGATACAGTATCATGGAACAAACAAGCCATATTTTCTTACACCTCTATTGGAGATAATTACAGACACGTATGTGAGTTCATGAGATTAGATTAGATTAGATTAGATTAGATTAGATTAGATTAGATTAGATGGACTTTATTAATCTCTCTGGAGATTTGGGAAATTAGGGAAATTATTACATAAGTCTCTCTGGTTATCTTTGGTGAGTTCAGTAGAGTTTGAATCTAGGTTGTTTACTCTCACTATAATTAAATTCCCTCTAATTGCCTCTGAAGTCGAAACCGCTACGTTCCGGGAAAGAACCCCAAAGGGCTGCCGTGTCTCCCCCCTGTTGTGTCCTCAGATCCAGGGGGTGTCCTGGAGGTAAATCTGGGTCGCTAACACCATCCCCTTGAATCTTCCGCAGGTACGCCATCGGCGTCGCCTACAAGTCGGCCCCCAAAAACGAGTGGAGCGGCAAGAACTCGTCCTCCTGGGTCTTCTCGCGCTGCAACAACAACTTCATGGTTCGCCACGACGGCAAGGAGATGCTGGTGGAGGCCAGTCTGCAGCTGCGGCGCCTCGGCGTCCTGCTGGACTACGACAACAACTCGCTGTCCTTCTACGACGCCATGAACTCCCAGCACATCCACACCTTCGAGGTTTCCTTCCTGCTGCCCGTGGTGCCCACCTTCATGATCTGGAACAAGTCGGTCATGATCCTCTCGGGCCTGCCGGTGCCCGACTTCGTGGACGGCATGTCCCTGGACCAGCAGGAGCAGCAGATGTGTCGGCAGGAGTCGCCGTACTTGACTGGGATGAAGAGCTGCCACTGAGGGGGGGAAGGTCGTTTCCGGAAAAAAAAAGGTCGCGATGGCGTCGACCGGGAAGACTTGGTTCTTTTCATCCGGTCTTCAAAAATCTTTTTTTTTTTTTTTGGAAAAGTCCTCATGTTTGCACAAAATTACGGTCGGCGTTGAAATGATGCCGACTCACCTAAATTCATTTTTGAGACGCATGTCACCGACACTGTGTTCACCGTCACAAGACCTGCATGAGACCCGGAAGATAGTTCGACACTGGACCGTTGGTTCCGATGAATTCTACTGAAAAAAAATCAATTATTACCAGAGTTTTGAACCTGAAAGTTTGACTCGGGGGAAAAAGAAACGCGGAAGTAAAAAACGATCGACGTCGGAATATTTGAGAATACTTTTCGGTTTGTTAGAATCAAAGGTGGAACTTGAGTGTAACTTTTTAGCCGAATTAAATACAATCACGTGAAAGATATTTCAGAACCAATTGTACTTCCTGTGTTTTTTGGAAAAAATGAAAATAATCCGATTTAAACTCTCGAAGCTGGAAGTTCTGACGAAAGAATTCCGAAAAAGTTGGTTGAAAGTTTTCCGCTATTTTGCAAGAGATTCTTAATTTAGTCGCACTTGTCGTGAGAAGTCGATTTTTATTTCATATCTGAAGCAACTCGGGAAGAGCAGTCACTTGATTGAGTTTTATTTTTATAATTTATTCCGACTTTTCAGTAACGAGAGGACGGATTAAGACATTCCCTACGAAGCTACGATAAAAGCTAGTGATGTGTTGGTGAAGCTTCACGAAACAGTGTCATGTTGTTCAGAGGTCAGTAGGTGGCGCCATCAGTTTAAAAATGATGTTTCATTAGAACAGTTGTTCAAAACAAATGAAAATAGTGCAGAGACGCCATCTAGTGGACACTGAAGATAATGACACTGTTTCATGAAGCTTCATCAAACCATCACTAGTATAAGTTAATAAAAAAAACATGGTTTGTAAGTTCAAGACTTGCTTCCAGATATTTTCTTCGTCACGTGACTACTCAACATGTACAATAAGAGGTTTTATTGAAAAGACAAAAGTATTATTTAAGGCAATAGATCTTATATTATCGATGCACTTTTATTTGAGTGACTTCCCTCCAGCGAGGGCTGTGGAGAGCGAAGAGTAGCACTTGTTACCTCTCTGGGTGTTTCACGAACCATCTGTCGATGATCTGTGTGACGAGTGTCCGTCACTGATGAAGCTTCGTGAAGCGTCGTGTTGTTCAGAGGTCAGTAGGTGGCGCCGTCAGTTAATAAATGATGTTTTTATTAGAACAGTTGTTCAAAACAAAGGAAAATAGTGCAGAGACGCCATCTAGTGGACTCTGAAGATAATGACACTGCTTCATGAAGCTTCATGAAACAGTGTCATGTTGTTCAGAGGTCAGTAGGTGGCGCCGTCAGTTTAGAAATTATGTTTCATTAGAACAGTTCAAAACAAAGAGAAATAGTGCAGAGACGCCATCTAGTGGACTCTGAAGATAATGACACTGTTTCATGAAGCTTCATCAGACCATCACTAGTGTCCGTGTGTGACGCCGGCTGAAACCTCACTACTGCATCTTTGTCCAAAAAGTTTTGCCATTTGTTTACAGTTGTACAACTTTTCCTTTTTTTAATTATTATTATTTCGCAACAAACTGTAGTTTTTGGTCACTTTATCAAATTGGAAGAAAAGACAACAGCAATACAACTTTGCATTGACTTATCAGAGAATTTAAAACTTAAATTAAGTTAAAGTAGGTAACCTTTCATTTTTAATTAGTAACATTTTATTATTATTATTATTTTTATTCTGTAATTCAGTTACACTTTTCCGACACTGGGGGGAGCCAGACACAATAATATTTATTTTACGTGTTGCAGCTTTAATGTAAAGCAACGTATTTTCTTTTCAGAATATTATACAAATACATTTTTTTAAAATTACATTAATGTAGCAGCAAAAAAAATGAAAAAGATGTATTTTTTATTTATCGTCACTCCTTCAGTTTGAGTCATTAGTTCAAGGACATCATTTAAGAATAAAAATAAATAAAAAGCAAAAAATTGAAAACCTTTTTTTTAATTATTATTTTTTGTCTTATTTTTTTTAACAAAGTGACTTAAGGCGACACTTTTTTTATTCTTTTATCATAAATGCGGCAAATAATATTACAACCAAATATAGACAAAAAAATAAAATAAATTCTCAATAGTATCCCACTGAGAAACAAATGTTTTTTGGCAAAACCAAATATTTCACAAGTAAGTTTCCTTATTTTTCTTTTATAACTCAAGATGTATATTTAATAAACAATTAAAAATAAATGTTTATAAATGGAAAAACTTACAAATACAAGTTTTGGGTTGTTTTTTTGTTTTGTGACACAAAACTTCCCCGTAAATCTTCTTCCACTACGGTCGACACTCGTTTAATATACTTAATAAACGCTCTTTTAAAAAGTATTTTTCATATTATTTGTCAGTAGTGAGGATGAAGCCGTCACAGGAAGTACTGGAACCTGCTGTCAAGCCAAAACGTTCTGTTCACTGTGAGTGCCCCCCCTTTTTACTTTCCTAGTATCCAGCGAATACTACCGAAAAGGGAAAAAAGATTATTTTGTTACGTGATTTTATCACAGTTGTTGTGGCTGTTTTAAAAAAAATAATAATAATACTTGTTCTTGACTATTCAGGGAAGGAGGAATATTTTAACTCGGTGTTTGTTTCGATTTCATGTCATGGCATGATTGTGTTTGCTTCGTGATAACTTGACTCACACACACACACACACACACACACACACACACACTCGCCTTGTTTTGTTTTGGATCTCATGGTAATAAATGCATGAGACATGATAGAACATCAACACTTCCTTATTTCATGGATGATTATTTATTTGTGACACGTGTCGCGATTGAAAAAACAAAAACAAAGGATCAGTTTAATTTAAGTTAAAAAACATCTTTGGTTTTGTTCAGAATCAGACAATCAAAGAGAAGGTAGAAAAGTTTATGATGGAGAAACTTTATTTTAAGGAGCTTAAATGTGTTTTTAATCTTTTATTAAAGACTTTTTTCAGTTTGACAGACGACAGACGGTTAAAAGGAAACAATTGTTTTTTTCCATTTGTGTGAAGATAAATCGTGGTCGCGTTGAAATTGGACGAACACTGAAATTTCAACGAAACAAAAAGTATTTAATCTGGAAAATAAATCAATTACAATGAAAAATTATAATTTATGTAAATAATAAAAGATCTAGAGACCATTTTTTATCAATTTTATATTTTTCTTTTAGTTCTTTAAATCTTTAAATTTGTTACATCTTCCTAAAAAAGTAAATCATTAAAAAATATTTTTTAGATTATTATGATTGTTTCTTCTTCTTTTATTTTTGTATTTATTTTTTCGTTTTATTTATCTATTTATTAATATTTTATTTAATTATTGTTCATGCTGAATGGCACCTGGAAAATTGACAGTAAATAAATAAAACATTTAAAAAGAAATTCGGATTTCGTTTTTAATATTAGTATAATACTTTCTTTTTTTTTCCTATTCTTTTTCTTTTAATGGGACCTGTATTCTAAACTAAAATTTTTAATTTATTTGTTTTGCTGAACAGAACTTTAAAATACCACAAAAAGCAAAAAAAAAAAACGAGTTGTTTGGTTGAATATTTTCAATTAAAATAATTACATTTTTATCACAATTTTTTATAACTATTACAATTTACATTTAGAATCATAAAGTTAATGTTTTCTACACTTTTATGATTTATTATTCAATTGAAGTCGCAGAAAATGTTCTTAACTGATATATACTTATTATATTTACCTGAACCAAAACCAATTTAATACAATCAGACTTTTAAGTTTTTATTATTATTTATTTTATATTGCGTCTCAGACTGAGATTCTAAACTCTGTTAAAATCACAAACTCTTCAGTGTTCGCCCAGTTTTCCGTCTGACCTGAAGTGAAACTTTAGAAAGTATTTGTGTAACTCGCGTCGTAATGTCATCGACCGTCTCCACGGCAACCACGTGTTGATGCGTGATCGGGACTGACAATCTCAACTCACCTGTGCGAGGTTTTCCTCGGGTCGTCGCACGACGACGTGACTCGGCTCCGGGTTCAGAACCAAGAGTTTCCGTCTCACACTGATCCAGATGTTCTTTTCAATCCGTTTGTAAAAAAAACAACAACAAAAAAAAACGCGTCCGAACAAAAACACTCTGGACTTCCATGTAAAGTTTTTCTTTGCAGTGTTTTCTCTGTCGACGCAGTTGAATATATATATAAACATACAGTGGATGAGTTTCTTTAGCAAGTCCTGGTCGTGTCCCCGGAGACGCCGAGACTCTCCCGCGTTCTTTTCGGTTTGTGTAACTTGGGAAATAATTTTCTACGACTAAAGAGAGATTCTGCCGTTTGATAAACGGAAGAAGCCGCGAGTCTCCAGAGACCCCCGAGAGGAACGTACGTCTGGAGGGGCTTCTATATTATATACAGTTGTATAATATACAAGATATATATATATGGACTCATGTTATTTATGTGAATTGAATTAAAAGTCTGATCCCAAAAACATGTTTTTACGTCGTGTTTTTTCATCTTTGGTCGAAGCTCCGGACGAAGGTCGTCTGGAGGTCAGTAGGTCAGTAGGTCAGTAGGTCAGTCGCCTCTTCACCCTGATCCGGACGAGACTGGGAACAACTTCTGGGGACGTGGATGAGAAGAAAATACTAATAAATAGTCAAATACTTTTATATAGATTTTATTTTATAGATTTTTATAGTTAAGATGGAACAGATTTATAAATAAAAAAATATCTTAAAATCACACAAAGACTTCAAAATTCACAGTGAAACCACAAGAAATCAACAAATCAATTTAAATATATATATATATTTCTATATATATATACATAGTATCTATAAATTAAATTTGGATCATAGACGTGAGAAAAAAAACATTATTTTAAGGTGATCTAGACCAAGTGTGAAGGTCATTTAAAGTTAGAAAATTATATTTTTTACTACGTATTATTACTATTATTATCGAGTAGTTTAACTCTATAAAAGAGTTGTTGTTTTGGGGGTTTTTTCGCTTCTGTTTATGGGTCGGTATTTTCCCTTAAAATACTGAAAATGTGGATTTTTAATTATATAATTATAATAATAATTATTATTTTAATAAAAAAAATTAAAAAGAGAATCGATTTATATATATTTTATTTGATTCTTAAAATTACTTTTATCTAACCCAATTATTTAATCTAATATAAAAGCAATTTTCCCAATATTTTTTTTTATATTTGCTTAAATGTTTTTGAGGGGCAATAAATACTCACAAAAATTACAAAAGTCCTAAAACAAAAACCCTATAGTCTCTGAAAGTAAGAACCAGAATTTTAAAGTTGATCCTGAAAGAAACCTGGCAGCCAGTAAAGAGTTTTAAGGATCGGAGAAATGTGAGTTCTTCTACTAGAGCGGCTCAGAATTCTCGCTGCAGAGTTTTGTATTAACTGCAGGCGAGACAGATCCTTCTTGTTTAGACACCAAAATAAACTTACAATAGTCTAAATGAGACTAGTAATAAATAATACTAGATAAAATTGTTAGTTTCTACATGATTTTTGAGTCATGATTACTCAAAAATCAACCGATCGTCATAGAAAATCTAAAGGAAAGAAAAGGGTCAAAAAGTTGCGGCTTTAAAATGTGTTATTTGCAGTTTTAAAGGTGGCGATTCAACTATCCTGTGATCTTGCGTTCGACCCATGGAACCCTCAGCTGTGGTCACAAGCTTTGAGAATCTCTGGAGCTGACCCGAGACACGGTGTCCTGGAAAAACTTCTTTGTTTGTGCTGCCCCCTCGATCCAGTCCGGGCGTCTTCTCGCCCTCGTTCAACCGTCTACAATCTAAGTTTGTTTCTCCTTTTTTCCCGTCATCGTCCCGATCCATCCTCGCCTCCTCATGGTCCAGAGACAAAGCTCACCCCGTCCCTCTGGCAAACCCCTCAGGGGGCTCGTCGGTTCAATCGCTGTGTTTTTGGTGAAGATTCGATCCACTTAGACTCGTGGATTCTAAGCTGATTTCATCGTCACTAATCCCATTCACCGTGTGCCTCAGGATCCAACCCTGCCAGCAGGACTTAGTCCTCACAACACCCCGGACCTCCTGCCAGACCGATGGTCACGGTCGCCTGACCAGCTCCATTAGCCAGAATTAAAAAAAACACATTTTAACTTTGTCCTGGTCCAGTGTGTGAGCTGCTGGCCTGGCCTGGTCCATGTGTCTGGTCCATGTGTCTGGTCCATGTGTCTGGTCCATGTGTCTGGTCCATGTGTCTGGTCCATGTGTCTGGTCCATGTGTCTGGTCCATGTGTCGGGTCCATGGGTCTCCCCGCTGGAGACAGATTAGCGGCGACGCTTTATCTCGCCTCACACGGATGGAAGTCAGAGTTCCGGGCCTGAGATAATTACGTTTCTAATTGAGGAATAATGAAGCCTCCCTGTGCAGCTCATTATGTCATTTGTTCTCGGGAACCCAAGACAACTTCATCATCATGGAGTCGAAACCATGGACGCGGATGACGGCGCGACACCATATGGTGCCTTTTTTTATTTCACTTTTTTTGTTGAATAAACTGTGATCAGTTTACATCCAAGAATCTCAATGATCCAGAAAAATACATGTTTAAAAACGTATGAATACTGGAGCAAATTTGACATTGTGTCGTTCTCAGTATTATATTGACTTTTAAAGTATATATTTTATTGAGTATTGTTTTAATTGTTTAAGCGCTTTGTGACCCTGGTCTAGAAAAGCGCTATATAAATACAAAATACTTACTTACTTACTTACATTTAACATCAATAATATAAATTATAATAAAAGTTTTATGTATTAATTGACTTCATTTGTTGATGTTTGTTAGTTTGTATTTTTTAAATTTAATGTTATAAATAACACGCTTCAATTTTGACTCGTTACGTTTTTCCAAGAAGGTCCTTTAATGACGGTGAAAAGACAAAAGATTAGGAAAAATATACCTTAAAAAAATGTGTACTATAGCAGATTTAAAGGTTCAACATTGAATAAAAAGAAAGAAATAAGAATATAAATCAGAATCATGGGGTTTAGTTTTAGAATTATATGTTATTTGACTTTATTTGTGGTCCTTTATATTTAAAAATGTAAATATACAATATAAAAATCTATTCAATTGTTCTTAAATTGATGCGTTTTTACTCTTTTAAATGTACTGAGAAGGTCCTTTAATGACGGTTAAAAAGACTGATAAGCAACTTTAAAACCAAAGATAAGGAAAAATACATTTAGAAAATTCAAATATTTACTGCATTCTGCATGCAGCATATTTAAAGGTCAAACATTGAAGTGTGTATTATTGTAATTGTTTTTTGTTAGTTTGAAATAATTTTTCCAAGTTTTAGAATTATATATTAATTTACTTTATTTGTGGTCCTTCATATTTGTTTGTTTGTATTTGGCAAAGTTAAAAATGAATTAAATATAATAAAAAATATATTAGGTACTGCCCTCTATAGCAGATGTAAAGGTTAAATATTTAACAAAAAGAAAAACAATATTATTGATAATCAAAGTCCTTTTTTTTTACGAATAAAATAAGTGGGAGTTAAAATTATTTAACTTTTTTGTTTCTCTTGATATTTGTATTGTTGTGTAGTTTAAAATGTATTCAACATAATAAATACTCGCTTAAACGTTTTGTTATATATCGTTTTAATATTTACATTTTCCAACGAAGATCCTGTAAAAATATAATTTTAGTTTATTCACTTTTATGGCGTTGTTTGTTTTGTCCCTCCGGAGTTGCCGTTGATGACCGAGCTGTGGCGCGCTCTGCTGATGACGTATGTGATCGTTGACGTGAGTGTTAAGTTGTTTCAATATTATTTAGCTTGTTTATTAGTTCGTTTTTAACCTAAATAAACGATACAGAATTTAATAGTAGAGATTTCAACTACATAAAACACGAAATACGTAACTTCATCTGTTGACCAATAGGTGGCGAAACGCGTTTTATTTTCATTTAAGAATTATTTCTTGTGCAAAATTGTATCTTAAAAACTTGTGTATAGTAAATAAAAAAATGTAATTTGAGGTATTTTGGTCAGATTCTAGAAATGATATTCAATGGACTCAAGCTAGCTAACAGTTCAGAGTCATTGTTGTTGTTTTCTGCTAGCATGAGCGAAAGAAAACACTGTAGGTGTGTTTAGAATTTTAAAGATAAGTTGATTTATATCAAATAATAACAGACAGATCATTTAAAGACCGTTCAAGTGATACACGTATAGTTTTCCTTTTATAAATATTAAGAAAATTGTGGATTATTAAAACCAGGTCTAATTTCTGGTCAACTTCTTTAATACTAAGTCAATATAATGTTGTTTATTGTAATACAAGACTATAGAAATGTCATTAAATGCTTAATATTTACCACATTATAAAAAAATATTACTGTAATGCTGGCTATCAACAGAAATTAGATGTTTTATTATGTAATAATAATTTTAATCATTTTTAATCATCATTAAATAAGAAAACTCTAAAATGATGCATGTAAAAAACAAATGAATAGCCCAGGTTGAACAAACACGCCATAAGTTCTTCTAAATATACAGTCATGGAAATGTAAAGCGTTAGCGTTGGAAGTGAAGGAAAATTCCAGTAAAAGAAAAAAATCAGTGTATGAATCGATCACACTCCAAGATACATGTATGACTTTGAAAATGTTGTCATGGATTTTTTGCGCTCGTTCTCGATCAATACGAAAATGTCCTTGATAACCGACCGGTTAAATGTGAGGATTGTATTCATGGATCGACGTTAAAGATGGAAAGGAAAAATACAATAGTTTAACCTGCTAAAAAGCTACTAAAAAAACACCACTGGAGCTCTGGACGTGTTACAAAAACATGTTTGTGTATTTCCATCCATGTATGTTTGATTGTATGACGACGATGATGTTCTGTATGTGTGCGTCTCCAAGCTTTTCGCGAGTTTGTGTTTTACTCATTTTCACAAGTCAAAGGTCAAACGCTAATGTTATCTCAGAGAAAATCACTTATCTTGTTCTAGATGAAACACCTTTTAAGGCATTGATAATAAATAGAACATTTTTCTTCCAGGTAACAAATGTCCGGGGGGTTGCCATCGTTATCTGTTTATTGTGGTGACGACAAACAACGCAATCGCAGTTGTGCGGTGAATCCAGCGGCCTGGCAGATGTTCAGATTACACGATCAAACGTGAGTCTATATTCAGGAAGTGACAAATACACACATACTTAGTCATTGTAGTTGAAAACAATCAGGTTTAGTAAAGTTAAATGTTAAGTTTGAGGAGACCGACTGTGGCTACTAGGGCTGAACGATTAATGGCATTTGCATTATAATCGCGATGTTCAAAAATGCGATTATTAAATCGCACAGGTTGCGATTTTGTTTAATGTTCATTTAATTTTTGAGCGGAGAGAGAAGCTTTAAACTGTTGATCAGTGACGTCTAGAGAAGCCAAAGAGCAGCATAAGAAACAAACTACACTGTTTTCAACAACTTTACTACCTGACATCGGAAATATGCAGTAAGAAAAAGAAGAATGACCGACTAGTGTTTTCACTTTTCTTTACTCTGCACTGAAGTTTTCTTTGATTTATTATTGACTCCTAAATATATAATTGTCTACACCACACTTTTAGCACGTTTTTTTACAGTAGTTTTTAGTATTTGCAGTGAATATGTTTTGTTTTAAAGGAACCAAATAAACCTTCTCCCTTTATTTTAAGGTATGATTAATTTTCCTTAACATAAAAATGACTTCATCTTGAGAATCAAAGATAAATAATAATAACAATAATGTAGAGATAATGATTTATTGTATTAGATTTAAAAAAAAACGCATAAAAAGAGGACATTGAAAAAATAATCGCAATATTTCGGGAAATAATCGCAATTAATTTATAATATCGTTCAGACTAAAACGGACAAACAGGAGTCCTGTTCCGGTCGCTCTAACACGCCGTTACTTCCTGTCACCGGGTCTTAATACTTCGCTTTGTGGAGATAAATGGTCAAATGCAGAGTGTCACGGGTCGTTTATGAGCCGCTTCAAGTCAAACAAAATACAAGCTTTATGTTCGATCGGACGCACTTTCTCACGGCGACTTTACAGGTCAAGAGCCCCGGGAGAAAAGATCTCGAACTGTAGAAACATCGCTATATTTAAGGCGAATTTCCGGGCCGAGAGGTCCTCCCCCTATCGCTATATTGGTTCCTTCAAGCTTCCTGTGCCACGATCACCTGTGGAGATTACTTCCTAATTTGTTTTCCTTTTCTAATCAATCAAATGTTCTCGCCTAGTCCGGATATGTCCCGCTTCGTTCTTTAATCCACGACCCAAGGTGTGAAAGGGCAGACAAACAGACGTTTAAAATAACCGGTGTCATGTCTCTCATTCTGTTCCAAGCTTGTCTTGAGACAGTGAATCAGTCTGAGTGGAATGTTGATTGTGAATGTGTATTCAAACGTTTAAGCTCTTAGATGAAGCGAGTAATTTATACTTTATACTTTGATTATCTTTTAGCGTTAATTTAAATATTGCGTATATGTATAGTGTTTTATCATTTTTAATCTAACAAGACCTAGTGTCAACCCTGGTGAGAATATTAAGGTGTTTTTTTCAGCCGTTTTATTCTTACGAGGCCGATACAACTTTCTTCAACTCATCACTTAAGTATCGTCACCAGAAGTTTTCTTGGGAAATGTTTGGTTTCTTTCCAGTGACTGCATCGACCTCCGAACCCTTCGTCTCCTCCCTCTGCTAACCACGATCGATATCTTCGCTTCTTCGTCTCACATTGAGTTCCTGCATCTTCCCAAACGCCGATGCTCTTTTTTTTCCCTCTACCCTTTAAACTGACTTTTATGAAGTCGAGGACCTGATCCGTTGTGACTTGTGATATTCCTGCATTTAAGAAAAACAAAAACAAACACTAGTGTTATCTTCAGTCGTCGATGTTACCGTGTGATTATCAGACGACGTTAATATCAGTTCTCGTCCGTCAAAGTGACTCGTGCTCGGAGTGAGATGAATTAAAACAACGAAATCCGTGTCAGGTGTTGTCAACTCCACCTACACCTGCCCGGAGTGAGACCTCGGAAGAGTTGCCTCTGATGACGGACGCACAAATTAAATCTATCTGAGTTAGACGTTGATCTCGGTCCCGCCGGGAGATTCTGTCAGTCGGTGAAACGAGTATTTGATGACGGTCGAGAAACTTTCTCAAGGAGGTTTTTCATTCAGGATGATTTCAGATGTCATGTAACCTCTACTGACTTCTTTAAGAAACATCTTAAGACGTTTTTATTTGTTCAGGCTTTTCCTTGATTTTCTGGAACTCCTGTGTTGTTCTCAGTATTATCTTGATCTTTAAAGTATATACTTTATTGAATATTGTTTTGATTGTTTAAGCGCTTTGTGACCCTGGTCTGGAAAAGCGCTATATAAATAAAAATTACCTACTTACTTACTTACTTTTATTTTCCTTCCAACACACAATCCTGAAAACACAAGTTCAGAAACATTCAGTGAGAAAAGAAGTATAAGGAAAGATTACACTTGAATTTCTACTAATGTGTTGATTTAAATAGATGTGTGACTCTATTTTATCATCAGTGTGTGTTTGTACAAAACTCTCTTTTCATTGAAATATTGACCTTAGAAAATGATCTTAAGCTCCTCCCACTAAAAACGCTTGTTATTCTGTAGATTAAATCTTGTTCAACAAAACCACACACCCACTCTGTGGTCAAACATCAAGATTTGTCACTGCATCAATAAATGTACATGTACTTTATTTATACAGCCATTTACAACAATCCTGTCAGTGAACCAAAGTACTTTACAAGAGTTAATAAATACAATCATCAAAAGTCATCAATCCCGGAAGTCTCCACCTCCAAGGTACTCGTTGTATAAACAAAGCGGGGCCTGATTAGCCATTATAACGCCATAATGTAGTCCGCTCTCGTAACCTTTCATTTGCTAAGATTTCAGACAAACCGATTGAAAAAAAGAAAAAGTTTTCTGGAAAATAGTACTTCATTGTATACTACTTAAAAAAAGAAACATTTATATAAAAAAAAAGATATATATATATATATATATATACAGGAGGGGAAAAAAAATCTTCAAAATGGTTATGAATGTATTGCTACACAGAAAACCTCCTGGTGGTCTAGTGGTTAAGACGAGGCACCTTTTCACTGCAGCTGTAGTTCGATTCCCGGTCATGTAAGTATCATTTTTATTGCGAGTAGGGCTGCGTGTTAGAATTAGTATAATACCAGTATTTATTTACATTATGATTTGAATGTTTCATATAACTCTAAACCTTTGTATACGGTTTACAACAAACACCATCACATTCAAACTAGTCTAGGATTTGATCCCCATTTTAAAACGGTAACTTCTGAATAATAAAAGTCTCCCATGAATAATTCTTGTTTAATTAAATATATCTGATTGTTGTGTATTATTTTACATGATTAATAGGTTCAATAAATATTTTGATTGAACATTATCATAATTATTCTTCGTTCTTTTACCCCCATTGTGTTGTAAAACAACTGTAGTAATTATGATTATGATTTGAAGAAAATGTGTCTTGGATGAATAAAAAGTGAAATGCCTTAAAACATGTATAATTCAAATGAAAAAAAACAACTTTGTATACAATTTTTGCCATCCCGCCAAACCCAAACACAACTTGTTGTGTTCCTCAGGAACTGTGTTAAGGGATACGACTCTCAACACTTCCTGCCTGAGAGTTGATAGATCAGAACAATCAACTCTGGAAAATAGAATCCATGCAGTTTATAGATCAACATGCAGTGATGTTGCCAACATTTAAAGTCCGACTGTCATCTAGATCTCTATTCATCTCAGGCGATGGAATCGATCACGAGTACCTCTGGGGTGGATCTCAGGAAGTAGAACAATCTGAGTGTGTTAGTGATGTCGGACTGACATCTCTAGCTGTCAATCTCTAGCTGTCAATCTCTAGCTGTCAATCTCTACCTGTCAATCTCCCTCTGAGGGGATGAAGGCGCTCGAGTGTCTCTGCAGCTGACACACCAAGGATTCAGGGCGGAGGGAAGGATCCTCACAGTTACTGTTGGGACGCTTAAAACTTTATTCACCTGCTACTCTTGTTTGTTGACGGTCAACTAATGTGAAACTCCAACTCTCCTCTCTCATGTTTCAAATGTTGAAGTCTTCCTCTCCAACATGCAGTAAGTCCCTCATCATGACCATGTTTTGAAATTATACTCTGAAGTGTATGGGCGAATGAGAGGTTACGAGAGTCCATTATGACGTAATAATGGCTTCACTCCTCCTCCATCCAGCTGCCCCGCTTTGTTTACACAACGAGTCCCTCGTAGGTGGAGACTTCCGGCGCACAGTGACAATCGTCGGTTTTTGACCAATCACAGCAGAGTGGGCGTGGTTAGGGTAAACAAGATTTAATCTCCAGAATAACAAGTGTTTCCAGTGGGCGGGGTTTAAGATAATTTTCTTATGTCAATATTTCAGTGATAAGGGGGTTTTGTACAAACAGACACTGATGATTCAATAGAGTTCAACACTTAAATCAACTCATTAGTTGCTTATAAAAGACAATTATTTTTCAATAAACTTTTTTTTTTAAATGTCTATTTAGTATAATAATCGATTTTTTTTTAATTTATTTAACATCTAGTATTTAAATTAACCTTGGACGCTAGATGGCATCAGTTATTAGATCCCCCACTTGCTTTAGTAACAATTAAATCCAGTTGGATCCTGGGGATGACTGAGGACAAGAGGATACAGTCAACTTCAGAAGCTGTTAAAGAGGACGTTTGTTCATATTTTGGTTTGAAAACAAATGAAAGCAGTTACGACTTCGTCAAGAGTCATGTGGTCTGTAGATTCTGCAACACCAGAGTCAAGTACTCGACAATACTACAAATATATCCTTGTTCCTACAGCATCACAATACATTGTTGTCTCCTTAGTAAGATCATTTGAATGTCTATGATATAGAACCAGGAAAAAGAAACTCAAACGTGGGACTTTTTTCAAACGACTACTTTTAAACTTGCAATGAACTCAAAAAAAGTCACACATTTCACTGAATTTCTCCCACATCTATTTTGGGATTTTTCCTTTTGTCACCTTTACGGTTATTCCTATTGGCTAGTGATTTTCAGGAGAGGGAGAAAGTAATGATGTCATACCTAGATCCATCAATTTTAGCGCCACAGGACTGGATATTTGACCCGGACTCGACCTCACGGCACCGGCTCACTTGAGCCAGAGCTGCAGATTGAGTTCCTCACTTTGACGCAATCGATTCCACAGAGGTTTTGGCTAAGTGAGATAAGAAGCCTCTCCGGGGAGACTCGCTCTTTTTAATAATTTCTCCTGACTTTCCTGGCAGGTTAATGGGTTTAGAATCCTCGCAGGACTCTTGTTACCTGATATATTGCTGTTTAAACATACGAGGGAAACATAATTAAGATGACGAGGCCGATAATTAACGTTTAAGCCGCACACGTGGATTCAAGAGTCGTGATCTAAGCAAATTGGAAATTACAGACTCTCGACAAGAATGTTAGTGAAGTTGTGTTTGTCAGCTTTATGTGTATATATGTGTGTATATGGGTGTCAACTTTTGTCAACTCAGTGATTAACCTTGATCTAAAAGAGTAATGTTCAATAACCAATAACAAGCTGAATACTATGATAGTAAATCAGTGCAATAAAATTATGAATGGATGGGTTTTTAATTCTTGAAACTTTTTATTTATTCAATAGTTTTTGTACTGAAACATTAATAAAAAAAATCATTTTGGTTCATTAGTATCTTTATTCATTTTAGCATCACAGATTAATACTACAAAGCCTTACGGAGTAATACTAGTGAGCCGTGTGGAGTTATACTGTGTTACCTCTTGGCCTAATACAACACATCCTCCTGAAGTGATACTAAGTAGCCAAGCGGCGTAATGATACGCATTCTCCTGGTCTAATACTAAGTACTCTCGCAACGTAATACTACGCGTCCTCCCGAAGTAGTAGTAACTTACCTCGCGGCGTAATACTATGCAGCCTCCAAAAGTAATACTAAGTTCCCTTTCGGCGTAATACTAAGCAGCCCCCATAAGTAATACTAAGTTACCTCGCGATGTAATACTAAGCAGCCTCCCAAAGTAATACTAAGTTACCTTACAGCGTAATATTATGCATCCTCCCGAAGTAAATCTAAGCTACCTCGCAATGTAATACTACTCGTCCTCCCGAAGTAATACTAAATTACCTAGCGATGTAATACTATGCAGCCTCCTGGAGTAATACTACGTTACCTAGCAAGGTAATTCTACGCAGCCTCCTGGAGTAATACCAAGAAACCTCTGAATTTAAAAGACTACAAAAAAATATTGAATTTAAAAAAGTTATTTTTAAATGATCTGAAGTATAATATCAAACTATGTGAGAAAATAATAGTTTTATCAATAATTTATTTGATAAATAATATTAATCATTTTAATATCCAATATTGGAAAAATAATGACTAAATGCTTTTAATACAACAACATTTTAATCAAAAAATCAACTCCAACCATTCAATATTCTGTTACCACTGAAATACTTCCATATACTACATTTGTTTACTCTTCAGCCGTCATTGTAAACATTGTAATACAACATTTGATTTCATTCTCTGGAGTTCTTACTATTTTCTTTGAGAGCAAGATAAACTTCTTAAAAGATCTCAAACTATTCAGTCAGTTGTCTCCCAGGGCAGATGTACAACTAAATAATGTTGAATTAAAGAAAAGTGTTTTTATATCCTTGCATGCCTCCTTCTGTTCTCAGACGTGAGGATGTGAAGATGTTCCTCCTCAGGCTGCTGAGCCTCCACAGCATCTCATCACCCTCAGTCTACCTTTGATGTCCTAAAAATAGAAGCTGCTCCTCATTCAGATCATAATGAACCTGCTGCAGATTCTTGCCGACAACTTTCTGTGGTCGATTCAAACATTCGTGCTCGTGCATGTGTGAGTCGTCGTGTCTCTGGTGAATCACAGCAGCCTGACATCATAGCTGAGAGTGACGGACGCTGTGGATGAAGGTCAGCAGGTCACCTTCAGTCGTCTGAAACTTTCAATGCTGGTAATGATTTGAGACGGATGTTTGTGTCATGTGACTCATGTTGCTCTGCTTTGAACTGTCCTGCCTTGATGTGGATCGTTTAATGGATGTTACATGTTAGTCGTTATACGTTAGTCGCTGATTGACATTTCAAAAATGACATTTATTTTATTTGATCTCATGTTTTTATGCATGTAACTCTTTCATCGATTGTCACCTAACAATTGTTTATGGTGTCAGCTGGTGCAGAACAAGTAGTCAGCCTTGTGGAGTATCACTAGGGAGCCTCGCGGAGTAATACTATGCAGCCTCACAGAGTATTATTATGCAGCCTCATGGAGTAATACTATGCAGCCTCATGTAGTAATACTATGTAGCCTCGCGGAGTAATACTATGCAGCTTCACAGAGTAATACTATGCAGCCTCACGGAGTAATACTTTGCAGCTTCACAGAGTAATACTATGCAGCCTAATGGAGTAATACTATGCAGCCTCACAGAGTAATACTATGCAGCCTCACAGAGTATCACTATTGAGCCTCGCGGAGTAATACTATGCAGCCTCGCAGAGTATCACTATTGAGCCCCGCGGAGTAATACTATGCAGCCTTGTGGAGTATCACTATTGAACCTTGCGGAGTAATACTATGTAGCCTTGTGGAGTATCACTATGGAGCCTCGAGGGGTAATACTATGTAGCCTTGTAGAGTATCACTATGGAGCCTCGCGGAGTAATACTATGCAGCCTCACAGAGTATTATTATGCAGCCTCATGGAGTAATACTATGCAGCCTCATGTAGTAATACTATGTAGCCTCGCGGAGTAATACTATGCAGCCTAATGGAGTAATACTATGCAGCCTCACAGAGTAATACTATGCAGCCTCACAGAGTATCACTATTGAGCCTCGCGGAGTAATACTATGCAGCCTCGCAGAGTATCACTATTGAGCCCCGCGGAGTAATACTATGCAGCCTTGTGGAGTATCACTATTGAACCTTGCGGAGTAATACTATGTAGCCTTGTGGAGTATCACTATGGAGCCTCGAGGGGTAATACTATGTAGCCTTGTAGAGTATCACTATGGAGCCTCGCGGAGTAATACTATGCAGCCTCACAGAGTATTATTATGCAGCCTCATGGAGTAATACTATGCAGCCTCATGTAGTAATACTATGTAGCCTCGCGGAGTAATACTATGCAGCTTCACAGAGTAATACTATGCAGCCTCACAGAGTAATACTATGCAGCTTCACAGAGTAATACTATGCAGCCTAATGGAGTAATACTATGCAGCCTCACAGAGTAATACTATGCAGCCTCACAGAGTATCACTATTGAGCCTCGCGGAGTAATACTATGCAGCCTCGCAGAGTATCACTATTGAGCCCCGCGGAGTAATACTATGCAGCCTCGTGGAGTATCACTATTGAACCTTGCGGAGTAATACTATGTAGCCTTGTGGAGTATCACTATGGAGCCTCGAGGGGTAATACTATGTAGCCTTGTAGAGTATCACTATGGAGCCTCGCGGAGTAATACTATGCAGCCTCACAGAGTATTATTATGCAGCCTCATGGAGTAATACTATGCAGCCTCATGTAGTAAAACTATGTAGCCTCGCGGAGTAATACTATGCAGCTTCACAGAGTAATACTATGCAGCCTCACGGAGTAATACTATGCAGCTTCACAGAGTAATACTATGCAGCCTAATGGAGTAATACTATGCAGCCTCACAGAGTAATACTATGCAGCCTCACAGAGTATCACTATTGAGCCTCGCGGAGTAATACTATGCAGCCTCGCAGAGTATCACTATTGAGCCCCGCGGAGTAATACTATGCAGCCTTGTGGAGTGTCACTATTGAGCCTTGCGGAGTAATACTATGTAGCCTTGTGGAGTATCACTATTGAGCCTTGCGGAGTAATACTATGCAGCCTTGTGGAGTATCACTATTGAGCCTTGCGGAGTAATACTATGTAGCCTTGTGGAGTATCACTATGGAGCCTCGCGGGGTAATACTATGTAGCCTTGTGGAGTATCACTATGGAGCCTCGCAGAGTAATACTATGTAGCCTTGTATAGTATCACTATGGAGCCTTACGGAGTAATACTATGTAGCCTTGTGGAGTATTACTACGATGCCTCGCGGAGTAATACTATGCAGCCTTGTGGAGTATCACTATGGAGCCTCCCGGAGTAATACTATGTAGCCTTGTGGAGTATCACTATGGAGCCTCGCGGAGTAATACTTTGCAGTTTAGCTGAGTATCACTATGGAGCCTTGCGTAGTATCACTATGTTGCCTCGCAGAGTAATACTTTGAAGTTTAGCTGAGTATCACTATGGAGCCTCGCGGAGTATCACTATGTTGCCTCGCGGAGTAATACTTTGAAGTTTAGCTGAGTATCACTATGGAGCCTCGCGGAGTAATACTATGTTGCCTCGCGGAGTAATACTTTGCAGTTTAGCTGAGTATCACTATTGAGCCTTGCGGATTAATACTATGCAGCCTTGTGGAGTAATACTATGTAGCCTTGTGGAGTATCACTATGGAGCCTCGCGGAGTAATACTATGTAGCCTTGTGGAGTATCACTATGGATCCTCACGGAGTAATACAATGAATACTACTGATGATAGTTAACGTGACTCACACACTCAGAGCTTCACGTGTCATGATTATCACTTCATCACTTCATCTCTTCCTATGGCTGTAATTAACCTCCTCACGACCGTCGGGGCGAATGTAATGGAAACGTACATCACCTCCTCTTTTCTCATGATTTGCAGATGGTTGATTTGGATTGTCGGAGCTTTTCTGAGCTGATTAGACGCAGCAGCTGGAGTTTAAATTAACATCACAGCGATGGATTAATAAAGTACTTCTGGAAGGATAAAAATCAATTTCATTAATGAACCAGGAGGGTTTATGTCAAGACTCGACAAGAGAAAACTCCAGTGTTAGAGTTTGTTTAACAGAGAGATATAGATTCAAAGGCTTGATGTCGTTCATTTGAAATATTCATAAGGATCTGCACACAAGTACATCTTAACAACATGCATGACATGAGTATATTTATATATGCATGAGCAGGTTAAGGTTCACTCATCAAGTCTTTATAAATATATCATTATTTAATTATTCATTTTTACATACATTTATTTTCTCATATCTTTCTTAATGTACCATTTATTTCTATTCATTTTCCACATGTTATATTCTTCCTAATTATGGCCCTTCTGTCTTTCCATACTCTCTATAAAAACCTGACGAACTAACTTCTGTTCGTTCTACCTCTCGTTTTACTGTTTGTCCTATTGATTGATCCTTCAACGGTTCGTTGGATTGTTGTACCGTTTGTTTTATCATTGGTTCTACAACTCTTCGGTCTTCATTGTTTTACCGTCCGTTCTATTGTTCGCTCTATTCTTTGTTCTACTGTTTTTTGTATGGTTTGTTTCAAACGTTCAGTTCATTTTCCAGTTCTGACGTTCGTTCTCTCAATTGTTCTATCATCCTATGGTTTGTTCTACCATTCGTTCTATTGTTGTACCGTTGGTTGTTATATTGTTCTACAATTGGTTCTACTGGTTTTGGCATTGTTTGTTCTATCGTTCAGTTCATTTTAACGTTCGATCGATCCTTTGTTCTACCTCCCATTCTACTGTTCCTTCTATTGTTCGTTCGTTCTACCGTTCGTTCTACTGTTCGTTCTACTGTTCGTTCTACTGTTCGTTCTACCGTTCGTTCTACCGTTTGTTCTAATGTTCATTCTACCGTTCGTTCTACCGTTCGTTTTACCGTTCGTTTTACCGTTCGTTCTACCGTTCGTTCTACCGTTCGTTCTAATGTTCGTTTACCGTTCTGTCTACCGTTCGTTCTACCGTTCATTTACCGTTCGTTCTACCGTTCGTTCTACCATTCGTTCTACCGTTCGTTCTACCGTTCGTTCTACCGTTCGTACTAATGTTCATTTACCGTTCGTTCTACCTTTCTGTCTACCGTTCGTTCTACCGTTCATTTACCGTTCGTTCTACCGTTCGTTCTACCATTCGTTCTACCGTTCATTCTACCGTTCGTTCTACCATTCGTTCTACCGTTCATTCTACCGTTCGTTCTACCGTTCGTTCTACCGTTCGTTCTACCGTTCGTTCTACCGTTCGTTCCACCATTCCACATTTCTATAGATTTATCTATAGATCCATCCATCGCTTTATTTGTGTTTTCCTTCACTCCCAGGGTCGGAGATAAAATGTTTTAGTAACAATGTTTGAATTCAAAGTCGGCAGCCGAAGCTCACAAGAACACCTTTCTTCCATTCCGACTCGGCCGAGTGTGGAAGAAGTGGAGGATTTAATGCCAGCAGGCAATCGTCCGGTTCCCTGCATCCAAACCGCCGCTTCTCTGGCTTGAGTTTTGTATTCCCTGGACGGCTTCAGTCCGAGGTAAAATTACTTCTCCTCCACTGGCAGAAGAGTTGTCTGTTCTCTGCTCGACTAAAGAAACATTTCCACCTTCAACTCCACCTGTGTTTGATGAATTAAACATCAGGTTAGTTTGTTCAACACGCCTACGAGAGTGTTGAATTCTAGCTAATGCAGTGAAAGAGATCAATTACTATTCAGGGCACTATGAACGACTTTCTTTTTTTTTTTAGGATTCATTATTGCCTCACAGTCACGCTGATGCTGTTGCTGAGTCCACTGAGTTCCCCAGCGTCCTCCATAACTTTTGCTATGACTGTGCACTTTCAGCAGAGCAACCTTAGTTCAATCTACCATCATTCCAGTGTCTAATACTTCTTTGGGAATTATGTCAACATGGCGGGGAACAAAAGTTTGCTGTATTTTTCAGTTGTTTTTTTAATCTTACACTTTATAAGAGGCTAACACTAAGAGACAAGAATGCTCAAGAGACATCCTTAAGTAAATGCTTTTGTATCCATGTAGAGCTTTGAACTTTTCTTACTAAAGTATGGAGCTAAATCAGGGTCGAAAGTCTGGAATCCTCAAAGGATATTTTTGTTCTGTATTCAATAATTTGTGGGGTAGTCAAACATTTCAGTTTAGGGTTTTTTGTTGTTATTTTTTCAGTTAAAAAAAATCATGGTCGAAAGTTTTAATCTGGAAAAAAAAAGGAATTCTATTTTTCTTATTTTCGTTTGTTGTTTTTTCATACATTCAATTATTTTGGGGGTATTTTAATTTTTAATTTTATTTTTTAATTTTATTTTTAATTTTTTAAGTGTTTATTAAAAACTTAAAATAATATTTAAGTGTAAATATAAGTGTACATCAGGTTTGGAACGTAAATTAAATAATGTATTTTGGATTCTCTTTTTGTTTGTTCTTAATGGATTAAAAAAAATGTTATAGTTAAAACGTTATTAGATATTTTTTCATTCGTTCATATTTTAGTGTGTATGGAGTTAAATCAGTGTCAAATTTTTCATCTGAAAGAAAGAAAAAGATTGTAACTTCAATCTTTGGATTTTAATTTTGTTTATTTGTTATTATTTTCATTTATTTGTTTTAAATTCAATGATTATAATTATTATTCAATCAAATGTATTTATTTTATAAACATTTTATTGCCATTTTTAAGTTTTTGTGTTATTCAAATGTTCTATTTTCTTTGATTTTTTTTTTCCCAGCAGACTTAAATATTAATTCTTAATTAAGCTCTTTAATTGTGTTTTCCATTACTTCGGTATAAAACTCAACAAGAGGACGATAGAAAGTTTGTAATATTTTCAAGTCAGGATTAAACGGAGAAGGTAATTGAAACGCAGTTGACAGAGAAATTTGATATATTTACATAAAAAATGTTAATCTAGTTTCAGGGATGCAAACGTTCCTCTCCGTACTTAAAAATAACTGTGCTTGTAGAGGTGAAGTTCTCAAACCATAAACATTTATTTCATCATGTGCTTCTGGAAGCGTTGACGCGGAACTTCATCCAATCACGCCATCTGACCTGGAAAATGACCTCCAGCTCCAAAAGAACGTGTGAAAATGAGCTCCTTGCACAAGTAAAGGGCTTTGAAGAACAGAGTAAATGGCTCGTGTGAGCAGTAGTTGTCACGTTCTGGAGCAGACGGAGGAAGAGCCTCCACCTCGGAAGTAACGGGGATTAAAACAGACGTGCGGGGGTGGACGTCTGGAGGCAGAGGTCGAGAGGTCAAATCCAGGATAACTGCTTGTTTCCGGGAAAAGCTGCTTTTGAAAGTTGAATTGATGCAACAAAACGGTTTATTTTTTTAAATATAGACAGAAAACTGTCATTTTTTTTTATTCAGTTTTAGTCGTAAGTCATTTCTCGGTTTAAACAATTATGTAATTAATACGTTTCTGTTTTTTTAATCTTCTCAAATTCGTGTTCAATGAAGCGTGGACTCGCTCAAAGGCAAGTTCATGAGTCAATTGAGTCAAATATCAGGAGTGGAACAGCGAGTGTTTTCTGCCGCGGGCTGGTTTGTGAACCTCGGAGTCCGTGACTAACATGTGTCAGCGGGCGAATGTCAGTCTCTAATTGCTGCCACACCATGTTGTCTTGAGCCCGGAGAAATATTGGACCGACGACTGGTCATTCTTCTTCTTCTTCTTATAAATGACCTCAACTTTTTCTTTAGTGCACGCAATGAAAAAGTAGGTTGACAAGTATTTCTTACATTTGGACGATATCATCAAATACATTTATTCTGCTTTTTAAATAAAGATTATAAAATCATATTATGTTATTGAAAGTCATTTACTTTCTACCTCTAACTCCCTCATCAGGGTCTTGGTAGTGCTGGAGTCATTTCTAGCTGCTTAGGGCGAGAACTGGGCGACCCTGTGACCTTCTATATGACTTGATTTATAATTTAGGATTTTTGGAAAAATAGGATTTTTAACGGATGTACCTGGTATTCTCTTTTCCAAGGATGGTACTCCTGATATTCCTGCCCCTCGTACAACTGGGAAAAAGTGTCAGAGTGGTTGAGAAGAGCTGAGCCAAAAGGTAAAGTATCAGACATAAGCCGGTTACTGAAATCTCGGTTTTTGTATTCAATAATCGATTTTTTTTTATTGCTGCAACACAGGGTGTTTTTGTGGTGATGACAGTATATAATACAATGAACTAATAAAAATCAATTAAATATGAAAATAAAATAAAAAAACACATAATTAAATGTGGTTTTGTAGGAAAAATCACTCCAACCCATTGTTTTGTTCATTCGTTTTTATTTATTTTATACGTATTTAAAATATTTCAAATGTAAAAAATAAACATTAAATCAGATTGGCATATACAATTAAATAATTAAATAAAGTACATAGTTTCTATTTAAGTTGTTTCTACAAGTATCTGGTTTAAGTAGGAGGTTTCTGAGACTGTCACGCAAGCATGTGACCTGAGGCTGCTCTCTTATTGGTTTAATTTCATCCCTTAGAGCAAGACTTGCATAGTTTATATTTAATCCACTTACATAAGACATGAAAATGACCAAAAGACAAATCACAGATAAAAAGTTGTCATTAGATTGTGTTAGAAATTATCAAATATAATTTTCACAATACTTTATTGATATCAGACAGCACATTCTTTTCTTTTTTACCATGGATATTTTATGGTATACAACTTTTGATTTACAAATAACATGCAAATATTCACCGCATTTGTTCATTCTTATGTTGCAAATAAACTCCTGGCCACTAGATGGCAGCAGCCACAAGTCCTCCGCAGCTAAAGGAAAAATGAAATCCTGTAAATTACCCGGCGACAATTGAGGACGAGAGGATACAGTTGGACATATTTTTGTTTTAAAACAAACAAAAGCAGTTACGACTTTGTCAAGATTCATGTGGTCTGTAAATACTACAACACCAGTCAAGTACTCGACAATACAAATATAAAAAATATACAAATATAGTCTCAATATATCCAAATGTATTGTATTGGTGTCCCTGTTACGTGACACCTATTTTATCAGCATATTCTCGCCAAAACACACCCCTTCTTATCATTATTTTTTAATGTACAAAAGAGGTTAAGTCACAAAGAAAGCAAACATGGGTTTGAGTCACTATTACTTTTTTTCATCTTTAATTTGACGCACAAAGTAAATTATTACATTTTCCGTTGCTACCATCACAGCGTTATTTCTGCTGACCTCGGGTGTTTACGCTGGTGAGTACATTAATGTTTCATCCGTCACTCCTGAAGGATGATGGAGGTCAGTAAAGGTTGGAGGTGATCAGGGCGGAGACTCACCTCAAGGACACCCAGGAAACAGGAAATGAAAAATAATTACTCTGGGTTTTTATTTCCTGATCGATGTGTCAGCGAGCGCTGCCTTCAGGTTCTGAGTCGTTCTGCTGGACTCCGGGTCCGCAGGTTTATTTTTTTAGTTTTTCAATTAAACTTCCGGCCAATAGATGGCGGCAATCATGCGAGTCCTCCGCAGATAACGAGAACAAATAACCCTGTGAGATCCCGGGGGGGAAGACTGAGGACGAGAGGATACAGCCGATCACAGCAGCTTTTAGAGCTGATGTTCGGACATGTTTCCTCTTCAAGTTCCATCATTTTAACAGTCAGAATGTCAGTAAAATTCAGTGTCATCTTAACTGATAAACTATATCAAATCTTATCGTGAGATCAGTGATAAGCCACGGCCCTGTCATTCACACTACATTTATAAATCAAACACAAGGTTTTTAAGTTGCTTTTTTTTTTGGTTCAAAGGCTTAAATCTCAAGGCTAAAAAGATTTAGAAATGTGTGGTTTGTAGTTAAAACTACTAGGTTTTTTTTTTTTTCCTCAGGGTCAGTCAAAGTTTGGTGAATTTTCAGTGTAAAAGAATTTTGATAAATGGAGTTTAGAAGTTAAGAGAATTATTCGATCTTGTTTTTCTGGTGGTGAGAATGAAAAAAAAGATCAAACCAAACTTGCCTTTAATTTCGACCTGACGAAAAGTCAAGACACATTTATTTATTCATTTTCTACCGCTTTATGCCTTATGGAGTCTATCCCAGTGTCATTGGGCGAGAGGCAGGGGACACCCTGGACAGGACGCCAAAGACAGACAACCATTCACACACACACTCATACCTACAGACAATTTCCCCAAAGTTCTCAATCAACCTCTGTATGTTTTTGGACTGTGGGAGGAAACCAGAGTTCCCGGAGTAAACTTACACAACCAGGAACCTTCTTGCTGTCAAAACACAATCTCATATTTATTATAAACCTCAAAAAAAATCTGTATTTATGTTCTTTTTTTTAACTTCTTGTCATGTCACTGTTTTTGTTAAAAACAAGCACAGGCTACTTTTCTAAGTGAGTTGATTGTAATTGACCGATTCTTCGATTCACACTTTACTTTGTGAGAAGATCCCCCTTTAATCCAGTGCTCAGGCTTCAGTAATCTGCCATCTTTAATCTGCCGCTCCATCAGTCTCTCTCCGCCGGCAATCAGGTCCTTGTTGCCTCCGATCGCGCGCAAGGACATCAGAAATCAATATCAGTTAGAGGAGCACGTCTTATTAGTTGTTGGATTTCCGCACCTTGACAGCCGCTCCCCAGACCTTAACCCTCACACACACACACACACACACACACACTTCAAGGTCTCCTTCATGTTTGAGCGACCACTAAAATGATGTGCCGTCGGCACCTAAACAGATTGTGTAATTACTTTTGCCCGCCCGTCTGCAGCCCGCAACAATTCTCCCGTAGCAGCACTTTATCGTACAAGAAATACACATTTTAATAACGGCTTTTATTACCAACCGCACACCCGGTGACAGAAATATATATATATTTTATGATGTAAACAGAAGTTTTTTTTAGTATTTCCTGTTTCATACTACGGTGTTTTGTCGTCTTTTCTTTTTCTTTTGCTTTCTTTAGTCATGTTTTATGCACAAATAGTATTTTATATATGAATAAATTCATGAATTCCTTCGATATTGGACTGAAAAAATAGAAATACTGTCGCTTTTACTGACCAGAAACTGTTTCCTTCAACTGAAAAAAAATCTCTAAATTTGGGAAAATGTTGATCTGGAGCTTATAATCCATGTGTTTGTGTCTTCTTGTTTAGATTATTGTAACAGTTTATTTTAGTGTCTAAATAACAAGGAGCTGTCTCACAAAACTGTCTGTCTAATAAAAACTCTGCAGTGAGAATTCTTAGCCGCTCTAGTAGAAGAACTCACATTTCTCCGATCCTTAAAACTCTTCACTGGCTGCCAGTTTCTTTCAGGATCAATTTTAAAATTCTGGTTCTTACTTTGAGATCTATTCATGGTCAGACCTTCCATCAGTTACATCACTTACTTACTTACTTTTACATTTTTGTCATGATATAAATTATGTTCTGCTTACTTTACCGTCTGTTTTAGCTAAATAACAAAAATTAAAATGTAACTACTTGTTCCTCATATCCAACATTTCTTGAACAATTCCTAAGTGTTTATATTTCCATCTGGATTCAAGAATATTTTGAAGGATTTTAATAGGTTTTAACTGCAAAAAAAATAAAAATAATTTGATATAATACAGCATGGAATATAATAAGTAAAATAATATAATTTCTGATTGTAGTGACAAAATGTGCTATGTGGATTGTTTTATGTTTACTACATAAGACGACATAGTACTTGGAAAAATATTGGGAATGCAGGAAACCTAGTAGA
This sequence comes from Callionymus lyra, assembly GCF_982586985.1. Classification (NCBI taxonomy): domain Eukaryota; kingdom Metazoa; phylum Chordata; class Actinopteri; order Syngnathiformes; family Callionymidae; genus Callionymus; species Callionymus lyra. The sequence goes on along the minus strand of NC_141826.1, from coordinate 21,502,144 downwards.
GCTTAGTGGAAGGATTCTGAAATGATATATAGTAGGATTGATGAAACATGATTTTGATTTTTGGTTACATGCGGAATGAGCTCCTTGGAGGTGGTATTTGCTTTCTTTGTGCGTTTCTTGTTGTACAAGGAATGGTTGAGCGTTTTTATCAAGGACAGAAAAAAATCAAAATTGTTTAACAGGTTGAATATTTTAGATAAAGTTTTCTGAGTATCTGATTGTTATTTAGATCAAATAAGTCGCCCTGTAATGAACAGGTTCAAATACTTGAATTTGTTTCATGAACAACAAAAAATAATTATAATTAAAATATATAATTAAAGTCCAAAGCTTTAGGAATATCAGAATTCAATGTTTTGATAGATAATATTAATAAAAATACATGTTTTATATAGTAGTTTAAATGGGTTTTAAATGGTTATTGATTTAAAATAATACAGTTTATGTTTTTATAAAAAGTCCCACCAAAATAAGATCCATAAAAAGCCTTCAAATGTACCCGTTAAAGTTTCTAAAAAAAACAGACATATTGCTAGTGTTGAACTATTAGTGAATGAATGTATCTTGTTCTCAAAGATTAATGAAGGGATTTTACACTTTAAAATATTGTGACTAAGGCTGTAAACATCTTTAATCTACTAAAAAAATACTTCTGAATCAAATAAATGAACTTCAGTCAGAAACGTAAAAAAGTGCGATTCATCAAAAAGGGGGAAAAGAACGAAAACCAAAGCGAGAAGACAAACGACGTTTCCTGTAACAGATGGTTCGCAGATGGAAAATCATTTATCAGAGGCGATAAATAACACGTGCAATTAGTCAGCAGATGGAGTCAAACTGTTTTATCGTCCCTCAGGCTCGCTCTGCCAGCGGCGCTAACTTCCGGGTACAGCAGCGTGGAAGAGACGCCGACGGTAATTAAAGTGCTTAATTAAGTGGATGAAAACATTTGAAAATGAAACATAAGCGTCGCACAACAAGGATCTTAACAATGCTTTTAATTCATTTACTTTAAATAAACCTTTGACGCGTTGTTTCAAAATAAAACGCTAAATCGGTTTGACCGACGTACACATAAAATCTATTGTAAAAGTAAACAATGCAAGTATATAGAAAAGAAAGTGTGATGACTGATGATGGATGAATCTAGACAAAGAATAGTAGTGATTTTATTGCAATTAAATTAGTATATGTTATATATTTACAGAAATATAATTGAGTATATTTGTTCATTAATTGTGTATTGCTATGCTTGCTTGTATATTGTGTTTCTAAACGGATATATGTGTAGAAATATTTAGAAATTTTCTACATATTGCAGAATAAATAAAAAGGGCTAAAGAAGTATTTTTATTTTCACTCTAATGTAATGTTTTCTTATTATTTGGCTTATTTTTGACGATCTTTTTTTTTTTTTATATGTCCAAACTATTACATTATTTTTATACATGTTTAAATAAAATTAATTTAATTTTGAAAACACACATAAACACAAAAATATTGAAACTTTTAATCATTTAATTAACTTAAATATAGTGTATGTCTGTTTGAATCTTGAATAAAGCTAATAAATGCTTATATGTTGTATTTTTATACGGATGTAAGTTAAGAAATATTTAGTAATTTGATACAAACTACAGAATAGATAAAAACGGGTAGAAATTGTACATTTGAGTATTTCCTGTTTCAAACTACAGTGTTTTCTTTTTATTTGGCTTTATTTTTATTTATTTATGTTTTACTTACAGATAATATTTCATACATGTTCAAAATACATCCATTAATTCCTTCGATATTGGTGAGAAGAGAAATATTGTCACTTAATTGTATTTTTTTTAGCTAAAATAACAAGTAGTTCTGTTTGAATCTTCACTAAATAATTTGTATTGCCAGAAACATTGCAGGTAGAAAAAATAAACTTAATTAAATAAAATAGACCAAAGTATGTATATATTATAAATTGCTACGCTTAATTAGATATAGTGTGTTTATACAGATATATGTGTAGAAATATTTGGTGATGTGTTACTAACTTGTACTTGTACTTGTTAAATGTGTACCTTCAAATAATTACATATTTTTTACATTTGTGTAAAACTAAATTGAAAGAAAAATGTGATTGACTTAAATGTATATTTAATGTTTTGCTATGAGTACTTATACATTTATACTGATATATGTTTAGAAATATTTTGCTAGCTGATCAAACTAAAGTAAAAAATAAAATTTAAGCAAATATACATTTTTATAATAATCTGTACTCCTATTTCAAACCAGGGTGTTTACTTATGTTTTCTATTGTAATTTGGCTTTTTTTGTATTTGTTTCATTGCTATGCAAAAAATAATAACTTGTACATGTTCAAAATAAAATGTATCAATTCATAGAAAATTGGAGAGAAAGAAAAAACTAAGACATTTAAATGTTTTGAATCTTCACAAAATAATTCTTATTTATTTATTTCACGTAAAAATAAATGAATAAAAACTTTAAAAATATTTGGTAATTCCAAAAAAATGTAACAGGATCTGATTACACACTTTAATACATTAATTAATATAAATTAAATGGGTATTATTTGTTCACATATTGAATTCTTACAGCATTCAACTTTTCCTTTGCAAGATTTAGATTTGACTTCATCGTCAAAGACACGGACTCATGTCCCAGTAATGTCTCGCGTCGACAAGTCAAGGCAGTTTAATCTGAACGAGTCACGTCACGACAGGTAATTATTAACTGATTCCACGAGTGTAATCTCTCACGTCGGCCTCAGACGGAAGGTTCGAAGGGTCGACATGTCGCGGTGATTCCTCGTCGGATGAAGATTACGAGTCAAAGTCAGACGCGGAGACGATCATTGCACCGAGATTAGTTTTTTTTTTTCCTTCCTGCAGTCTCGTGTTTCTATCCGACCCGATTGTCAACTTCCACTAACTTTATAAACCATGTTTCAACTGTGACATTGAGCTTCCGATGTACATGCAGAGGAAGAGTTTCTCGAATGTGTGGCGGAACTTGAGAGGAACCATATTCAAAGTTTGTATTTGGGTCAGAAACGCAGAAACAATTCTCATCAGACTCGTCAAATATTCTTTTCTTTCCACCATTTCACTGCACTTACTTATCAGGAGGGAAAGATTATGACTAGTGGGATATGTGGAAGAAAAAAAAACTTTACTAAGTTAAAAGTTATAATGATTTTGAGGCATAGAAGTTCTGTTTTCTTTTCATTTTCCATTTCTCTCTTATTCCTAATTTCCATTTTTTATATTTATAATTATTACCAGTTTTTTAATTGTTCAACCAAGCTTTTTGGTTGTTTTTTTTTGCATTTATTGATGTTTTATCTCATTTTTAACAATTTTTTTTAATCTTTCTTTTTTTTCCAAATGTCTTATTTTACTTATTAAAAAATGCACCATTATTAATTCCAGTAATTTCTGTTTCTGTTCTGTGTTTTTTTTTTTCAATTATTGACGTTTTATCTTATTTTTATCATATTTTTTTAATTTTCCTTTTTTTTTCCAAATTTCTTCTCTTACTTGTTTAAAAAAAAAGCACCATCTTTATTACCAGTAATTTCTGTTTTGGAAATGTTCAACCAAGCTTTTTTGTTTTTTTGAAATTATTGACATTTTATCTAATTTGTCATATTTTTTCCTTTTTTTCTATTTTTTTTTTAAATTTCTTATTTTACTTATTTAAAAAATGCATCATTATTATGACCAGTAATTTCTGTTTTTCAAACTAAGCTTTTTTGTTTGTTTATTTTTGCCTTTTTTTATCCAAATTTTTTCAGTTTTTCTCTTTTTGTCTGATTAAGTTAATATCATTTTTAGTCTTTGTTTACTTATAAGAAATTTTACTGAAATAATTTCCGGTAAATTATGTTTTTAAATTGTTCAAACAACCTTTTTTTTATTTTCTTTAGCAATTTTTAACTTTTGATCCCATTTTCTTCCATTTCTTCCATTTTTCTCTTTTCTCTAATGAAGTTGTTTTATTTCTATCCCTTGTTTACTGACATTATTCTCATTAATGTATGTGTTTAAATAGTTTTATCTTTCTTCTTTGCCATTTTTTGATCCAATTTTTCCACTTTTTTCGTTTTGTGCAGTTTTTAGAAAGAGATCAGATGAACCAACCTTCATGTCTTTTCTTCTTCTCTCTGTGAATGAAGCAGCAAAACGGTAACGACCCTAAAGTAGCTTCTCCGCTCTATTGATTTTGTTGGCAAGAAAACGAACGACCGGTCGCAGAGATTTAAGTATTGAAGTCAGATCATCAGGAGGAGACGAGGCTTGAAGCACCAGAGAATATCGACGGCTTCACTTCGCCACCATTCGTTCCTATTCGGGAGTTTTGAAAAGGATATTATTTCGGAGGTGAATCGATGTGTGCGTGACGCTCCTGTAGCACGGACGGATGAACACGTGATCAACGTGGAGTAAATTTATAAATGAGAAATGAATCTTCGCCAGCAAAGATCAATAAATAAATGTATTTAGACGCTTTTTTCTTCCCGAGACCCTCTCGGGAATGATTTCTGAGTTTAATGATGAATATTTGATGATTTTGTTTTCTCTTCCCTCCGGTGGAGAATCATCTGCACTTTAGTTCAAGTGAAGTTCCTCTGGACCGGCGAACACTCGACTATGAAACGCATCATCGTGTTTTTCCTGAACGAGAGATTCGTCGTGAGGTAAACCTGTTTTGCGAAAGGACACTTTGTTCCCACGGGAAGTTCCTAATTCTGGAGCACAGCCAGGAAAACATCTAAAAAAAAACAAAAACACATGAATATTAATTGAGCGAGATCACAACAGAACCATTTATTAGAACGTTCATCTTATGAAACAAAAAACATTTGTATTCACTATATTTAAAGAACTCTTTAAGTACATTTTTGTTTAAAACACTTCCTTGAAAATGACTTTAGCAGATGTGTGTACAACCTAAGCCATTACTTTTATTCAATACATGAAAACAGTATCTGTGATGTCACTTGTATGTTATTGGTCCGCGGTTTTGAAAACATGTTTAATCTTGAAAATACAGTAATGGTCATGTTAGGAATCCGACTAAACGCTTTTACTTAAACGCAGGATAGAAATCAGATCTGGTTTAAAGTCACACGTTATACTTGCAAGTGAGTAAGAACACAGAGTTTACATGTGTGTCTGAATCCTTTCTGAAGCACTGAGCTGTTAGTTCGCTGTTATATCTTCATCGTATTATAGTTATCTTACTCAGAAGGTTGTCCACCGAAGACAAGTACAGATACGATGGATGGATGGATGGATGGATGGATAGATACGAAAGATGGATAGATAGATAGAAACGATAGATAGATAGATAGATAGATAGATAGATAGATAGATAGATAGATAGATAGATAGATAGATAGATAGATAGATAGATAGATAGATAGATAGATAGATAGATAGATAGATAGATAGGAAAGATCCTTTCTGAAGCATGGAGCTGTTGGTTCACTGTTATATCTTCATCGTATTATAATTATCAGATAGATAGATAGATAGATACAAAAGATGGATGGATGGATAGAAACAAAAGATAGATATTTATAAATACAAAGTACTGTTGTTTTTTTTACTGACTACAAATATAGGCATTTTCTCCAAAGCTAAAAATGTTATACAATTTTAATATAACACATAGTACATGCTTTATATATATATATATATATATATATATATATATATATAAACATAAATGTATATGCAGGTACTTGAGTGGGTACGTATGTGTTGAATATGTGTTTATTTTTATGGAACAGTAAATGGTATAACTACGGAAAAACGTGTATTCCTTTTTAAATATGGATTTTTACTTACATGCAACCACCTATGGAAACGTCAACGAATCATATCTTCAGTGTTTTTATGAGTCTGGAAAAGAAGTATAAACGAACAAGTATCTGCTCCAGTTTTTGTATTTATTCATTTATGATTGTTACACGAAACAATGGTGTCAGAGTCTGAACTGGTCCAAATGACATCTTGTCTCTCAACTTGTCAGCCAAGCTACTGATGACAACGTCACACAAAATTGGCCAAAATTGTTTTTTCAGCAGCACTGCCGGTGAAAAAAACATGGATCTTTTTCCAGTACATTTTCCTGCCTATTGTGTGTATTACTACATGTAGAAATAATAATGTTTATTATGCTCCTCGTTTAGGTACAATATATATAATTAATACAATATATTGTAATTATACTCTGGCATACATAAAACAGAATAAACCAAATTATTAGAGATATTTTCTACCAAATTATCACAAATACACTAAAAAGAAAAAAAATGTTTGGAAAGAAAATTAAAACTCAAGTGACCCTTCACGTACTCAAAGGTACACAAGTGTGTAGTTCGTTTGCCGTGTGTAGGAGCTACAGAAACGTGACGTCACTGACGGACTAGATAGACCGGACCCCTAGATAGACCGGATATGACGAATGACGACACAAACCAAGATAATAATCAGAACGTTTATGAATGAAAATTTAGTTTATCAGTGCGAAGACTTCTTAAAAACACACAAAATAATCGATGTTAATGATTATTTTCAAACTAAAAAATAATAAATAAAAGAACAACAGCGCCCTCTATGGGCCAGGCGCCACTGGTTTTCGTCACTCAACGATGTGTTTTTATATTTTTTGAAAAACAGGCTCTAACTATTTGAACAATATTCATACACCTTTGTATAGAAATACATGATTATGAATTGTGTTTCTCTGCTCGAACAGACCTCTGAAGGATTTATTTTCTTTCCCTCCATCATTAATGCATCAGTTCAGCTGAAGTGGGTCACTCGAGCATTTGTGATGCTTTTTCACTGACATCTAGTGGCGGGACTCTGCATTACACGGGATTTTAACCGACAGCTTCATCATTACTAAGATATTTTAATAACTACTTTGCGTCTTGTATCCATTTTGGCGACATCCGCATTATTTTAGACACATATAACGATATAAATATGATGATTTTATTGTAGATTTTATTGTTATTACCTTAATATTTTAATAATATGACTCTATATATGAGTATATATATGATATATTTAATAAAAGCAGAATAAACGGATATTTTGTATCTATTATGTGTTACGATTTCATATTTATTTATTTTTTAAGTGAAAATTGCCCAAAATTTTGAAGGAACTTGCCTCATTAAGACCTTGGCTCCTGCAATGGTTTCAGCCATCGAGTTTTTGTCATGTCAGATGTCTTTTAGTCAGTCAGAGCTCGTTCACAATAAATGTTTATATAAAATTGACTTTTATTTATATTACTTAAGTATTGTATCAAGAGAAGTATTTTAATAATACATTTTTTATCATGAAAATGTTGTTTTTGAATTTTTGTTAATTTTATTTCCAACAAATATGTGTTATTCTATGAGGGAAATGTGTCCATGTCTTTGGGAAAAAAAACGCTTTCACTTATTTACTTAAAAAATTGATTCACTTTTTAAAAATGTATTTACGGGAGATCATGACATGAACTTTGCTCGACAGAAATGGTTTCCTAGAATTATCCATACAGAATAACTAAATGTCGTTTTGCATCATAAAAGTCTTTTTTTTTAGATGGTAAACATATAACTTGTATCAAGTAGATTATTTACTGACCCAGAGTCAGTTTTCAGTCTGCACACAGACACGTGTTATAAATCTTCCTCTAGAGTCTAGCCTCTGTGACCGATAGTCGGAAAGATAAACACAAACCCTCAACCCGGGTCAACACGTATAATCTCCGCATGTCTGATCTTTAGAAAGTACAGTTGCAAGATTTAATGTTCAAGAAGTGAACAAATGTAAAGGTTATTGTTGTCTTTTATTGTCCCAACTTTGTAGAGAGAAACAGTTTCTTGTACCACTTTCAACTCTTCTCCGGTGCTTGTGCAGTTAACGGCATGTATTGTTGTGCTGAGCTGAATTTATTAGCCATTTATACTTCAGTCTTTTCTCCTCATTTCTTCTTGTACGATAGTGTTTGCTGAGACAAAACATGGAGGGATGGAAGAAAGGAAAGAAGAGAAGAAAGGAGGAGCGTCAAGGGAGGTGTGAAAAAAAATGTGTTTTCCACTTTTTACTCTTCGTTATGTCCTTTTTTCTTCCAAAAAAATGATTAGTCACTTCAGAACTTGATGACAGTGACAAAGGGTCGCAGTTTTTCATTTGGCGCTTGTGTTATATTTTGTGAACTTCAAATACAAATCCTTTACTAAACATGTTTTCATTGTGTTGCCCCAAAAAAATGATCCTTAATTAAAAAATAATAATTGGAAAAGTTTTATTGTCTCCCCCAAAAATTGTTCTCTCTTTTAAATCTCTTAATCTTTTATCCATTTACCCCCCTTCTAATCACCAACCACTTTTTCAAACATGTGACCCAAAATTCAACCCATGAAGTTGTGTGGTTTTCACTTACAACAGACACACAACAGTCAAAAACGGAAAGAGTCCAAACAATTATTAATAACAATATTTCATAAAAATAAATAAAAAATTCTCAAGTGAGAAGGGAGAAAGAACACGAGGAGAGAGGGAGTGACGATTAAATCCGGCGCCTGTTGCTGCAGGTGGTGATTGCAAGATGAGCTGCAGCTGCTGTCAGAGCGAGCAAGTCAAGTCCGATTCCTACAGGATAAGTATTGCCTGAGAATGTCTGAGTTTCAATCCCGTGTGAATGCGCCACGTCTGTGATTTGTTATGTAATAATTCCACCGATTCGTCCGAACACAGACGTCGGTGGTGATAATACTAGTCCCGTGTGAATCCGCATGTCTGTGTTTGTGATCGTCTTTCAGTATCTCAATGCTACTGGTTATAGAAGAATGGAGGCTGCGGTGGAAACTTTGACAAGTGGTCTTATTAATTACAGTACGACTCCCTCGCATGGACGCCTTTAATAATGTCAGTAAAACAGACTATTTCACAGGTGTCGCTTATAACACAGAGGACACTGAGGTCCCTAGGTAATACTTATCCTGTGTGTATAGGGATTAAATAAGTAAAGGTTAGTTGTAAAGCGCCTTTCAATATACAGTCAAAATAAAAAAAATATATATATATACTTTAAAAGGTCAAGACACATACGACAAAAGTAGGAGTCCCAGAAAATCAGGGAAAAGCAAGAATAAGAAAGTCTTCAGATGTTTCTTGAAGGAGTCAGTAGATCATCAAACACAGATGTTTCTTGAAGGAGTCAGTAGATCATCAAACACAGATGTTTCTTGAAGGAGTCAGTAGATCATCAAACACATATGTTTCTTGAAGGAGTCAGTAGATCATCAAACACAGATGTTTCTTGAACGAGTCAGTAGATCATCAAACACAGATGTTTCTTGAACGAGTCAGTAGATCATCAAACACAGATGTTTCTTGAAGGAGTCAGTAGATCATCAAACACAGATGTTTCTTGAACGAGTCAGTAGATCATCAAACAGATGTTTCTTGAAGGAGTCAGTAGATCATCAAACACAGATGTTTCTTGAAGGAGTCAGTAGATCATCAAACACAGATGTTTCTTGAACGAGTCAGTAGATCATCAAACACAGATGTTTCTTGAAGGAGTCAGTAGATCATCAAACACAGATGTTTCTTGAAGGAGTCAATAGATCATCAAACACATATGTTTCTTGAAGGAGTCAGTAGATCATCAAACACAGATGTTTCTTGAAGGAGTCAGTAGATCATCATACACAGATGTTTCTTGAAGGAGTCAGTAGATCATCAAACACAGATGTTTCTTGAAGGAGTCAGTAGATCATCAAACACAGATGTTTCTTGAAGGAGTCAGTAGATCATCAAACACAGATGTTTCTTGAAGGAGTCAGTAGATCATCAAACACATATGTTTCTTGAAGGAGTCAGTAGATCATCAAACACAGATGTTTCTTGAAGGAGTCAGTAGATCATCAAACACAGATGTTTCTTGAAGGAGTCAGTAGATCATCAAACACAAATGTTTCTTGAAGGAGTCAGTAGATCATCAAACACAGATGTTTCTTGAAGGAGTCAGTAGATCATCAAACACAGATGTCTCTTGAAGGAGTCAGTAGATCATCAAACACAGATGTTTCTTGAAGGAGTCAGTAGATCATCAAACACAGATGTTTCTTGAAGGAGTCAATAGATCATCAAACACAAATGTTTCTTGAAGGAGTCAGTAGATCATCAAACACATGTTTCTTGAAGGAGTCAGTAGATCATCAAACACAGATGTTTCTTGAAGGAGTCAGTAGATCATCAAACACAGATGTTTCTTGAAGGAGTCAGTAGATCATCAAACACAGAGATCGTTCCAAAGCTTAGGAGCAACAGTCTGGAAGGATTTCTCTCCTCTGGTCCTGAACCGTGTTCAGGAACCATCAGTAGATTCTGATCCACAGACCTCAGAGCCTGAGCTGGGGTGTAAGGCTGGATCAGATCACTGATGGAAGGTCTGACCATGAATAGATCTGAAAGTAAGAACCAGAATTTTAAAATTGATCCTGAAAGAAACTGGCAGCCAGTGAAGAGATTTAAGGATCGGGGAAATGTGAGTTCTTCTACTAGAGCGGCTCAGAATTCTCTCTGTAGAGTTTTGTATTAACTGCAGACGAGACAGATCCTTCTTGTTTAGACACCAGAGAGAAATCCTTCCACACTGTTGCTCCTAAGCTTTGGAACGATCTCTGTGTTTAATGATCTACTGACTCCTTCAAGAAACATCTTAGGACCTTTTTATTTGTGCTTTTCCCTGATTTTCCTGCGTCTGTCTCGGTTGTGTCATGACCTTTTAAGCATATATTTAATTGCGTATTGTATTGTTTGTTAAAGCGCTTTGTGACCCTGGTCTATAAAAGCTCTCTACAAATATTACTTACTTCTATGAACGTCGCCTGTCGTAGGAAATACCTCACTAACCTGAATGTGTTTGATGTTCTCCACCTTAACAGGTTTTCGGTCACATGACGCAACGTTGCGCAACAACAAATACAGAAGCACTCGCGCTGCAGGTCAGAGCGACTCGGCTGCAGAGAGAGAGACACACGACTGCTGCTGCTGTTTCAACTGACGTAAGTAGACTTCTCTAACCTCACGGTGACACCAGAGAACTGAAAAATTATCAGTGACCTAGAAAACAAAGGGGACTTTTGACCCCCCCTGATAGAACTCAGCCCCCCTGCCACCTTCATCGTGCCCAGATTGGACACTTGCTGATGGTCAGGTTCCCACCTGCGACCTCCTCTTTCACGCTCCAGATATTTATTGGCAGCAAAATTGGGGGTGATGTCACTTTTTGTCCAGGTCCAGGTCGGGAGCGTAGGAACTATTTTATGTTTTTAATAAACTGATTCAGTCCAGCAACATGGATAAAGGTACGAGGCTGCTTGAAAAAAATATCCCGTATGACAGTAAAATATGTTTTATTTACTTTTTAGATTAGACGTTTTGTTTTCGTATTTCAGCTGCAGTACTTGCCGGAATGTTGTCAAACCATCTAGTGTTTGCTCCAGGGTGTTTTTCTTTGTGGGTGTTTTTTGTCTGGGGTTTATTTTCCATTTGATTCAAATGTTTTTTGCTTGTTTTTAATACATCAGAACAAAAGTTTACCAAACTGTTTAAAAGATAAAAAAAATATATACATTTGTTGACGGTTATATTTTAATTTTTAATATATGATAATAATAATAAGCACAAAAATATTTGATATGAATATTTTTTATTTACTTGATTGATGAATCATTCCACAAAGTTTAAAGTAAAAAAAAACTTTTTGTGTATATTTATATTTTTAAATTATTTATTTTAATTTTTGCTTTATTCATAAAATAATGACAACTCAAAAAGATAAAATAATAATTAATTAATAAGTTTATTATTCAGATTTTTTTTTCTGAATAAATAAGACCTGTATGAAATAAAATATTAAACAGTGTTTTCTAATATTTTTAAATTACTGAGTGAAGGAGAAATTGTAGTTAATCTTATTAAATTGTTGTAATATTTGATTGTGAAAGTGTTTATCATCAATATCTTTCATCTCTTTGTCTTATATCTATTTATTTATCAGTGTTTTCTTACAAACTAAAATATTTACTGTTGGGGTTTGTGCAAAATTAAAAAAAAATTCAAGTTGCTTATGCGTTAACAAATGTCAAAAAACGTGTTTACTACTTTTACTACTACTACTAACTACTACGTTTCTCCCTGAAGTTCGTAGCGACATGACAGAGTTCTGGAAAGAACACTCCAAAGAGGCCACAGTGGAGGAGATGATGCTGGACTCCCGGGCCAAGGAGCTGACTCAGCACGAGATGCCTGAAATCCTGTCCGTGCTGCCCGACCTGACCGGACTCAAAGTCCTGGAGCTTGGAGCCGGCATCGGGTGAGCCACGAGAAGTCTTTTTTATTTTGCATTTATGAACATTTAATCTGGTATATTATAACATTTATGGGATGTGATTGGATATATTTGGGGTTTTATGAATTAAAAATGAGAGAATCTTTTAGAAATTCTTGAACAAAAATCAGTTCATCCATGTAGAGCGTTCGATTCTATCTCCAGTAATATGAACAACTTCCTGAAAACGCTACACGTGTCAAAGATGAACAGAACAACCGAGCGAATCACTTTGGTTGACGGGTTTGTTTACGTGACGGGGGTCAGTACCAGCCCCGCGTGACACTGACGCCCTGTGTTTACAGTCGATTCACCAGGCATTTGCTGACCAAGGCCGCGCACGTGACCGCTGTGGACTTCATGGAGAGTTTTGTGGAGAAGAACCGACAGAACAATGGTCACCACAGCAACGCCACCTTTTTACAAGCCGATGTCACAAAGCTGGAACTACCTCGGAGCAGGTGGGTCAGAGAGTTGTTTGACTCGCTTCACCTTTGGCATTGAATGTCAAACCAAATATTATTATAGATACGATAGATAAATAGATTCACCAAGTTTCACCTTTGGCATTAAATGTCCAACCAAATATTATTATAGATAGATACGATGGATAGATGGATAGATAGATACGATAGATACGATAGATACGATAGATACGATACGATACGATAGATACGATAGATAAGAAAGATTGATAGATAGATAGTTGGATGGATACGATACGATAGATACGATAGATACGATAGATACGATAGATACGATAGATACGATAGATACGATAGATTAGATAGATAAAATAGAATAGATAGATAGATAGATAGATAGATAGATAGATAGATAGATAGATAGATAGATAGATAGATAGATAGATAGATAGATAGATAGATAGATAGATAGATAGATAGATAGATAGATAGATAGATAGATACACCTAGTTTCCCCTTTGGCATTAAATGTTGACTTTGTTTTGAGCAACTGCCAAGACGACATAAAGGGACGATTGACAAGCAGCATAAGCAGAAAAACAAAAGAGATATTCAAACAACGTGGTGAAGATTTTCAACACAATATTTACAGAGAGCTGAGAGAAGTAAAACCCAAACCAAATATTATTGTAGATATGATAGATAGATACGATTGGTAGATGGATACGATAGATACGATAGATAGATACGATACAATAGGATAGATACGATGGATACGATAGATACGATACGACAGATATGATGCAATAGGATAGATACGATAGAAAGCTACGATAGATACGATACGACAGATATGATACAATAGGATAGATACGATAGAAAGCTACGATAGATACGATACGACAGATATGATACAATAGGATAGATACGATAGATACAATAGTATAGATACGATAGATATGATACAATAGGATAGATACGATAGATACAATAGTATAGATATGATAGATACGATAGGATAGATACGATAGATACAATAGGATATATATACGATACGATAGATACGATATATACGATAGGATAGATACGATAGATACAATAGGATATATACGATACGATACAATAGGATATATACGATACGATATATACGATACGATAGGATATATACAATACGATAAATACGATACGATACGATATATACGATAGGATAGATACGATAGATACAATAGGATAGATACGGTACGATACGATAGATACGATAGGTACGATCGATTGATACGATAGATACAGTACGATACGATACAATAGGATAGATACGATCGATTGATACGATAGATACGATAGATACAGTACGATACAATAGGATAGATACGATCGATTGATACGATAGATACAATACGATAGATATGATACAATACAATAGGATAGATACGATTCGATAGATACGGTACGATACGATACAGTAGGATAGATACGATAGATACGATACGATAGATACGGTAGATACGGTACGATACGATACAATAGGATAGATACGATACGATAGATATGATACAATAGATACGATAGATACAACAGGATAGATACGATAGATAGAATAGGATAGATACGATAGATTGATACGATAGATACGATAGATATGGTACGATAGGATACAATAGGATAGATACGATAGATACAATAGGATATATACGATACGATAGATACGATAGGATATATACGATACGATAAATACGATACGATACAATAGGATATATACGATACGATAGATACGATATATACGATAGGATAGATACGATATATACAATAGGATATACTGTATACGATACGATAGATACAATAGGATAGATACGATACGATAGATACGGTATGATACGATACAATAGGATAGATACGATCGATTGATACGATAGATACGATACTATAGGATAGATACGATCGATTGATACGATAGATACGATAGATACAGTACGATACAATAGGATAGATACGATCGATTGATACGATAGATACGATACGATAGATATGATACGATACAATAGGATAGATACGATACGATAGATACGATACGATAGATACGGTACGATACGATACAATAGGATAGATACGATACGATAGATACGATACAATATATACGATAGATACAATAGGATAGATACGATAGATTGATACGATAGATATGGTAAGATAGGATACAATAGGATAGATACGATACGATACAATAGGATAGATACGATATGATACGATACAATAGGATAGATACGATACGATACGATACAATAGGATAGATACGATACGATACGATACAATAGGATAGATACGATACGATACGATAGATTAGATAGATAGATAGATAGATAGATAGATAGATAGATAGATAGATAGATAGATAGATAGATAGATAGATAGAGAGATAGTTTCCCCTTTGGCATTAAATGTTGACTTTGTTTTGAGCAACTGCCAAGACTCAGATGACATAAAGGGATGATTGACAAGCAGCATATGCAGAAAAACAAAAGAGATATTCAAACAACGTCGTGAAGACATAATATTATAATATTAATATTTACAGAGAGCTGAGAGAAGTAAAACCAAAACCAAATATTATTATAGATAAATAGATAGATACGATACTGTCGATAGATAGACACGATACTGTAGATAGGAGGCATAGATACGAGAGATAGATGGATGGATGGACGGATAGATATTGTATGTTTTGGCATATGTTTTACTGTGTGTTTTATGGGTCTTATAGGGGTGTGAGAAAATATCGATATAACAATATATCGCAATATTTTCCCGATACTGTCAGTTTTATCTTGATCTTTAAAGTTTATACTTTATTGAATATTGTTTTGATTGTTTAAGCGCTTTGTGACCCTGGTCTAGAAAAGCGCTATATAAATAAGAATTACTTACTTACTTGCACTGTATAGATATTTTATTTTTTATTTGTTACCCTTTTGGAATAACATTTTATTTTAATTCAAAGTTATTTTAGGGTTTTTATTTTATTAGTGTGTATGAAAGACAATCTTTGATGTTTTACTTTACAATCAACACTCAAATATTCATGGCGTTTATTCACGTGTGTGGTGTAATTAAACCTCCGGCCACTAGTTGGCGACATTCGTCATTCCCTCCGTGGCTAAAAAGTAACCACAAAACCGGCGATATGGCAGCGTTGAGTGAAAAAGAAAGGAAACACCAGAGTCCAGCAGCTTTTAAAGCTGATGTTTGGACTCATTTTAAAAAGTTTAAAGTAAAAAAAGAAATAAACTCTGTGAGATTCTGGATATTATATGTTGCTACAGGTTGACAGTTCACTATTAAAACATTGACTAATTCTAATTCTGTACTTTAATGTCGTCTCTGTCTTCTTGTCTCCAGCGTGGACTTCATCTTCTCCAACTGGCTGCTCATGTACGTGAGTGACGAGGAGCTGCATCAGTTCCTGGTCAAGATGCTGACTTGGCTACGACCGGGCGGACGTCTGTTCTTCAGGGAGTCGTGCAACCACCGCTCCGGTAAGAACCGAGGCCGTGATTCTGGAGCCGACTGTAGATCATCTGCTCACGTTCACTCCAGGCGACACCAAGAGGGACTTCGACCCCACACAGTACCGCACCGAGGCCCAGTACAACCTCCTGATATTGTCGGCGCGAGCGGAGGAAACGCCGGAGGAAAAATTCGGCTTCGATGTGGTCATGAAGAAGAAAGTTAAGACTTATATTGAGGTAAATCATCAGACTAGAAGAACATACCTCTGCCAAGGAGGCTTGTTTACAATGAGCCTGCACAAAAATCATCAGATAAAAACAAAACGTATTTAATTCCAGAATTAACATCACTGCAAACCATAGATTTTAGTTCAACAGTTTTAATCAAACCATTTTCAACAGTTATCAAACAATCTTTAACTATAATCAAACAATTTTTAACTATAATCAAACAATTTTTAACTATAATCAAACTATTTTTAACTATAATCAAACAATTTTAAACTAAAATAAAAATAAATTCAACTATAATCAAACTATTTTCAACAATAATCAAACAATTTTAAACTAAAATAAAAATAAATTCAACTATAATCAAACTATTTTCAACTATAATCAAACTATTTTCAACTTTAATTCAACAACTTTCAGATGTAATCCAACAATTTTTAATTGTAATCAAACAAATTTCAGGTGTTTTTGAACTATTCTTTATCTGTATTTAAATATTTGTTTTAACCATTTTCAAAGTATTTTTTAGATCCAAACAATCAATTTTCAACTGTTTTTAAACTATTCAAACAATTTTCAATTTTAATCAAAGTACCTGGAATTAATAAATGTATTTAAAGTATTTAACAAACACACACATATTTACATGTATACAGCAGGGTTTTTTTTGATGTATAAAGTGTAAAACAATGAGTATTTAATTTATTTCTCATTAATCTTTTCAAGTAACCACTGGATTGATGTCACTGTTAGAGGTTTCAAATGAAAAGATTATATTCAACAAAATCAAAGTGTGACTTCATCATCGACTGATGTTCCAGATGAAGAACAATCCCAACCAGGTGTGTTGGCTCCTGGAGAAAGTTCCTCGAGCCTCAGACTCTCCGAGCGGCTTCAGCTCCTTCCAGCAGTTCCTGGACAACCATCAGTACACCAGCAGAGGCATCCTGCGCTACGAGAAGATGTTCGGCTCCGGCTACGTCAGCACCGGAGGACCCAGCACCACCAAGGTACCGCACACCCATGGTTTGTAACTCTTTTATTACACAAACTCTTGTGAGTACTGTGAAAGAATCGTGGATATAACGTGTTTCCACCACCATAATGCACTGCAACAGTTCACTATCAAAACCTTCACTCATAATAAACATACTTTGTGTTAGAAAATCCACCAAAAACTATCATTTTTGAGCATAAAGATTTTTTTATGTGGTCATTATCTCCTGCTTTGTACTTTATTACTTCTCTGTTGACTTAATCAAACAATTTTCAACTATAATCAAACAATTTTCATCTATAATCAAACAATTTTCAACTATAATCAAACAATTTTCAACTATAATCAAACCATTTTTAACTATAATCAAACAATTTTCAACTATAATCAAACCATTTTTAACTATAATCGGACAATTTTCAACTATAATCAAACAATTTTCAACTATAATCAAACCATTTTCAACTATAATCAAACAATTTTCAACTATAATCAAACCATTTTTAACTATAATCGAACAATTTTCAACTATAATCAAACAATTTAACTGAAATCCAACAGTTTTCAACTATAATCAAACAATTTTCAACTATAATCAAACTATTTAAACTGAAATAAAACAATTTTCAACTATAATCAAACCATTTTCAACTATAATCAAACTATTTTCAACTATAATCAAACCATTTTCAACTATAATCAAACAATTTTCAACTATAATCAAACAATTTTCAACTATAATCAAACAATTTTCAACTATAATCAAACAATTTTCAACTATAATCAAACAATTTTCAACTATAATCAAACGGGTTTCATCAAATTTAAAGTTGAAGCAAACCATTTTCTTTTTTCTTTTTTTTTATCATTTTGTGATAAGAATTTAAAACTTTTATTGCCAGTGTTGTTAACTCAACATGTGATTTTTTTTGTTTGGTGTTGTCAATACTTAACAAAAGAATGAACTAAAATAACAGAATAAATAAAGAATAGAAAAACGAATTTCCGCTTTTTAGCCATTTTTATCTGTAATTGAACAATTTTAACGATAATAGAAACACTTTTCAACTTTAACCAAACGGTTTCTTAACTTGAATCAAACAAAAATCCACATCATTTCTCCTCGTTCAACAGTAAAACAGTAACACGGCTCCGTCGAGCTGCTTCTCGGTAAAAGGTTGAAATCCCGACTTTGCCCCTGACAGGAGTTTGTTGACATGCTGGACCTGAAACCGGGTCAGAGTGTTCTGGACGTGGGCTGTGGGATCGGGGGAGGAGACTTCTACATGGCCAAGGTCGGAAACCTGCATCCGAAAAACACATTTTGTATAAAATCACCCTCTTCAAAGTGAAGAAGATTCTTTTGATGTGTTCCAGACATTCGGGGTGGAAGTCCTGGGTCTGGACCTGTCGGAGAACATGGTGGAGATCGCCATCGAGAGAGCTGCCGATCAGGGACTCTCATCTGTAGGTTCAACTGTTCATGATGTATATATTTACACTTGATTTATAAATCCCTTGATTAGAAGTGAATCACTGTGTTGTTCTCGGTGTTATCTTGATCTTTTAAGTATATATTTTATTGGTTATTGTTTGGATTGTTTAAGCGCTTTGTGACCCTGGTCTGGAAAAGCGTTCTATAAATATAAATTACTTACTTACCGTATTTTCCGGACTATAAGTCGCTCCGGAGTACAAGACGCACCAGCCATAAAATGCATAATAAAGAAGGAAAATACATATATAAGTAGCATTTTTTGGTGAAATGTATTTGATAAAATCCAACACCAAGAACAGACATGTCATCTTGAAAGACAATTTAAAATAAAAATAGAATAGAGGCAACAACAGGCTGAATAATTGTACGGTATGTTACGTTACATGACACAACTGAGAACCTGGTATGTTAACATAACATATTAAGAGTTATTCATATAACTATAGCATAAATAACTAAGACGTTTACCAAACCATCCATGTAACTCAAAATAACTGAAATCCAATGAAATCTTCATCCTCTGTGTCACTTTTAAACAACTCTAACTCCGGAGGTAGAAGATGCGGCGCTTCCTCTTCTACGTCGAAATGATCAACACAGGCCTAGAGCGCCCTCTTGCGGTTTATGTGAAAATAACATGTGAAATGATATACTGGTAATAATGTGTTAATAATTTCACACATAAGTCGCTCCAGAGTATAAGTCGCACCCCCGGACAAACTATGAAAAAAATTGCGACTTATAGTCCGGAAAATACGGTACTTATTTACATTCAAGAGCTACGAGCTAAACGTTCGCTAACTATGTCTTTACATAATAATATGACGTATATTTGTAAATCTCTCGGTTCTTAGTTTTTATTTTCATATCATCTTGTCCCTAAACATCGGTTCACAGTAGATTTATTAGTTTAAATATATAGTTTAAAACAGTTTTTATACAATATTAGCATTTTTTAGTTTTTTATCTGTTTTCAAAAATGTTCGATTGTAATCCAAAGATTTTCAACTATAAACAATCAATTTTCAAATGTAATCAAACAATTTTCAACTATAATCAAACCATTTTCAACTATAATCAAACAATTTTCAACTATAATCAAACAATTTTCAACTATAATCAAACCATTTTCAACTATAATCAAACAATTTTCAACTATAATCAAACAATTTTCAACTATAATCAAACAATTTTCAACTATAAACAAACAATTTTCAAATATAATCAAACAATTTTAATCTATAATCAAACCATTTTCCACTATAATCAAACAATTTTCAACTATAAACAAACAATTTTCAACTATAATCAAACCATTTTCAACTATAATCAAACAATTTTCATCTATAATCAAACCATTTTCCACTATAATCAAACAATTTTCAACTATAAACAAACAATTTTCAACTATAATCAAACAATTTTCAACTATAATCAAACAATTTTCAACTTAAATAAACAATTTTCAACTATAACCAAACAATTTTCAACTATAACCAAACAATTTTCAACTATAATCAAACAATTTTCAACTTAAATAAACAATTTTCAACTATAACCAAACAATTTTCAACTATAACCAAACAATTTTCAACTATAATCAAACAATTTTCAACTTAAATAAACAATTTTCAACTATAATCAAACAATTTTCAACTATAATCAAACAATTTTCAACTATAATCAAACCATTTTCAACTATAACCAAACAATTTTCAACTATAATCAAACAATTTTCAACTTAAATAAACAATTTTCAACTATAATCAAACAATTTTCAACTATAATAAAACTATTTTCAACTATAATCAAACAATTTTCAACTATAAACAAACAATTTTCAACTATAATCAAACAATTTTCAACTATAATCAAACAATTTTCAACTATAATCAAACCATTTTCAACTATAATCAAACAATTTTCATCTATAATCAAACCATTTTCCACTATAATCAAACAATTTTCAACTATAATCAAACTATTTTCAACTATAATCAAACTATTTTCAACTAAAATCAAACCATTTTCAACTATAATCAAACCATTTTCAACTATAATCAAACTATTTTCAACTATAATCAAACCATTTTCAACTATAATCAAACTATTTTCAACTATAATCAAACTATTTTCAACTAAAATCAAACCATTTTCAACTATAATCAAACCATTTTCAACTATAATCAAACCATTTTCAACTATAATCAAACAATTTTCAACTATAATCAAACAATTTTCAACTAGAATCAAACCATTTTCAACTATAATCAAACTATTTTCAACTATAATCAAACAATTTTCAACTATAATCAAACCATTTTCAACTGTAATCAAACTATTTTCAACTATAATCAAACAATTTTCAACTATAATCAAACAATTTTCAACTATAATCAAACCATTTTCAACTTAAATAAACAATTTTCAACTATAATCAAACCATTTTCAACTATAATCAAACCATTTTCAACTATAATCAAACTATTTTCAACTATAATCAAACCATTTTCAACTGTAATCAAACTATTTTCAACTATAATCAAACTATTTTCAACTATAATCAAACCATTTTCAACTGTAATCAAACTATTTTCAACTATAATCAAACCATTTTCAACTATAATCAAACTATTTTCAACTATAATCAAACCATTTTCAACTATAATCAAACCATTTTCAACTGTAATCAAACAATTTTCAACTATAATCAAACAATTTTCAACTCTAATCAAACAATTTTCAACTATAATCAAACTATTTTCAACTATAATCAAACTATTTTCAACTATAATCAAACCATTTTCAACTATAATCAAACTATTTTCAACTGTAATCAAACAATTTTCAACTATAATCAAACAATTTTCAACTATAATCAAACAATTTTCAACTATAATCAAACAATTTTCAACTATAATCAAACCATTTTCAACTATAATCAAACAATTGTCAACTATAATCAAACCATTTTCAACTATAATCAAACAATTTTCAACTTTAATCAAACCATTTTCAACTATAAACAAACAATTTTCCACTATAATCAAAGCTAACATGTATTTCAGGTGGAGTTCGAAGTCGCTGACGCCACCAAGAGAAAGTTTCCTGCAGGCTCGTTCGACGTCATCTACAGCAGAGACACCATCCTGCACATCGACGACAAGCTCGCCCTCTTCAAACTCTTCCATGTGAGTTCTTCAAAGCCCGTGAGCGACTCGTAGGATCCACTGACGGTTCTGTGTGTCCAGAGCTGGTTGAAGCCCGGAGGTCGAGTCCTCATCAGCGACTACTGCTGCGGTGAGAAACCCTGGTCGGCTCAGTTCCAGGCGTACGTGCAGCAGCGAGGCTACATCCTGTACACGCCGGCGCAGTACGGGAAGGTGATGGTTGTGGATGTGGGTCTCATGAAGGATCTCCACTCACAGTTGGATCTTCTCCTGCAGTTCCTGGAGCAGGCAGGTTTCAAGAACGTTCTGGCTGAAGATCGGACCAAGCAGTTCATCCGCATGATCCAGACGGAGCTCCAGCGAGCAGAGACCATCAAGGAGGAGTTCGTTGAGGTGACGTCACCAACCACTGTCAAATTATTCTGAACCTAAAGCAGACTATTTTTAACTGAAACCAATATATTTACAATTGTACTTAAACAATTTCAACTATGATCAAACCATTTAAACAATAACAGGCTCTTTTCAACTATAATAACTATTTTCAACTATAATAACTATTTTCAACTATATTAACTATTTTCCACTATAATAACTATTTTCAACTATAATAACTATTTTCATCTATAATAACTATTTTCAACTATATTAACTATTTTCAACTATAATAACTATTTTCCACTATATTAACTATTTTCAACTATAATAACTATTTTCAACTATATTAAATATTTTCAACTATAATAACTATTTTCAACTATATTAACTATTTTCCACTATAATAACTATTTTCAACTATAATAACTATTTTCATCTATAATAACTATTTTCAACTATATTAACTATTTTCAACTATAATAACTATTTTCCACTATATTAACTATTTTCAACTATAATAACTATTTTCAACTATATTAAATATTTTCAACTATAATAACTATTTTCAACTATATTAACTATTTTCCACTATAATAACTATTTTCAACTATAATAACTATTTTTAACTATATAAACTTTTTTCAACAATAATCAAACTTTTTTCAACTGTAATGAAAACATTTTCAACTATAATCAAACAATTTTGAACTAGAATCAAACAATTTTGAACTAGAATCAAACTATTTAAACTATAATTTTAACAAATGTAACGGTAATCAAACCATTTAACCTGTAATCAAACTATTTTCAACTATAATCAAACTATTTTCAACTATAATCAAACTATTTTCAACTATAATCAAACTATTTTCAACTATAATCAAACCATTTTCAACTGTAATCAAACTATTTTCAACTATAATTAAACCATTTTAACTATAATCAAACTATTTTAAACTTTAATCAAACCATTTTTAACTGTCATTACACCATTTTAACTATAATTAAACAATTTTCAACTATAATAAAAAAATTCAACTATAATTAATCAATTTTCAACTTTATTAAGTATTTTCAACTATAATCAAACCATTTTCAACTATAATTTTAAAAAATTCAACTAAAGATATGAAAGACATGATGACTATCAATAAACAAGTGAATTGCAAACGTATAAAACAATAAAAAAAAAAGATAAATAATATAACCCTATATACATAAAACCTAATGATAATAAATAATTTATATTTTTTATAAAAATGTAATATTTAAAAAGTCATCGTTAAATAGTGAAGTTATTGTCTTGACAAGAGCATAAAAGTTTATTTTTTCTCTCTTTCTACACAAACTACATGTAAACGATGTGTGAACATGTTTCTGCAGGAGTTCTCACACGAGGATTATTCTGCCATCGTGGACGGATGGAGGAAAAAACTTCAACGTTCCAACAGCGGAGAACAACGCTGGGGACTATTTTATGCAACCAGAGATTGAAATACATTTTGAAGAAAAAAACTGTGTTTCTGCCTTTTTATTTCTTGACCGTGTGTCCTGTCAATCATTTTTACTTCTGACTTCAGTGGCAACATCAGGTTCTTCCTTCGCCTCTCTTCCCTTCTTCAACACAGTGACACAGCGCCCTCGTCTGGTGGAAAGATGAAACCAGGAAATCCGGGAACAACAAGTCTTAACTGGAAGGATTTTGAGACATCTTGAAAGTAAGAACGCAACA
This sequence comes from Callionymus lyra, assembly GCF_982586985.1. Lineage (NCBI taxonomy): Eukaryota > Metazoa > Chordata > Actinopteri > Syngnathiformes > Callionymidae > Callionymus > Callionymus lyra. The sequence continues at coordinate 21,477,787 of NC_141826.1, read as the reverse complement.
CTTCCTGTTGTTTAATAAAAACCACATATTTCCTATGTAAGGGCGTTTCTACTTCTTTGGGGCGCCGCCCACTAACCGATCGTAGATGTTATGAAGCCAATAACTCAGGGGACACATTTTATTTGTGTCAATTAAATCTATTTATTAACAATATATATATTTTAAATAAAGCTTATGTTTCTTTATTGTATCTGTCGCATATAGAACTGTCAATTTAAAGTATATTAAATTTCTATTGATCCTTCACAGAATGTATTGCATTTTTATTTAAAAAAAAAAAAAAAACGCCACAAAAGACTAGATAAATGGCCTCAAGGTCAGTTGTGATCATAAATGATTGTGTTCCAGGGAATGTTATCTTATATTTGCAGAATATGTCACACCCATATCATTTGTTAAATTCCCACTAAAACTCACAATCATTGCGGTTACAAGTTTGTTATAGTTGTTAGAATTTTACCTCAGAATTGTTTCTAGTATCTCGAAAAAAATGTGAAAATATCCTTTTTTTTTTAGAGAAAACTATTTAAAAATAATGTTTGTATATATGTTGAAAACTAGGCTTAAGTTAATAAAAGTAATAAAACAGACCTGGGCAAAGTGTTTATGTGGCTCTGGTGAGATTAAAGATAAATATTACATTTGTATTTAGTTCTATTATTCATTACTTTAGTCTCTAAATATGACTAAATGGTTGTTGTTTTTGTCATGAGAGTGAATCGATATTTGGAGAAAATTTGATTTTTTTTATCAGACTTTTAAAAATATTTAATAAATGAAATACAATAAAATAGTATTTGTTCAAAGTAATTATTGTTTTTTTAAGTGTTTAACCCTTGTGTTATCGCAAAGGTGACCCAAAGGTCTGAAAACAAATGGGTTTGTGGTATCCCTTGTGTTGTCTCTGGGTTAAGTGAATATAAAAAGATGTCATGGTTATTTCAATGCAATAAAATGATCATTTTAAGACTTATTTCCATTTTTGCGAGGGTTTATTGTCCATTAAAAGTGAATATACAAATATATTTGGAGAAATAGGTGCTTTTATATCATATACAAGTTGTGAAATACAATAATATGACATTTTTTAGGAGTTTTGTCCTCTGATTTGTCCTATTTGTGAGTATTTATTGAATATAAAAGGATATTAGGGAAAAGGTGTTTTTATATCAGGTTTTTTATGTATATAATTGTTATATGAAATTCATTAAAACAAAACTAAAATCAATTATTGCACTTTTGTTCCCCAATCTGATCTTTTTGTGAGTATTTATTAACCCTAAATACATGTAAAAGAATATGAAAAAATATATTTTGAAAAAGGTGCTTTCACAAAATTAAAAAGTATAAATAAAATTATATTAAATACTAAAATAATTACTTTTGAGTTCTTGGTTCATCCGCTTTTGTCATTTTTTTGAGTATTTATTTCCCAATCAAAAAGATTTAAATGAATATAATAAAGATTTACGAAAAAAAAAATTGCTTTCATATCAGAAGTTATATCAAATACGATAAAATCACGAATGACGCATATTTATATTTAATTTCTTTATTCTTTACGTTTTTGCAAATTTAGTTTGACAATAAATAATGATGTGTCTATTGCAGTATTCATCCAGGAGGGGGCAGCATTTAGATGACACTTTTGCATCCAAAATTGTAATAAAATGTTTGTTAAAATGAATGTAAAAGATGCTCAAAACTTCTCTGAACATCCTCAAGTAAAAGTAACATTTGTCACCTTCGTTCTTTTGTAATCATCCTCTTGCACATGTTGCTTCCTCTGGTTTTTCTAGACTGTCGTAATACATTTTTTACAAGTGACGTAAATGCGCTTTATTTTTTTATTTTATTAGGTTAAAATTGTTTTATTTATTTCAACAACACACCTGTCAGGTTAACTCTTAATAAATCCACCTGCTTAAGAAGATATTGAATTAGATTTAACTTTTTTTTTCTCTTTTTTTTGCACTATTCCTCCAGCAACACCCACCGAACAGCCCAACTCCACCCCGGTCTTAAATACACCAGCCCCGCACGAGGAGCTCCAGAGGCGGCCAGGCTGTGACCCGGTCCTCCCTGCAGGTGGTCTCTCTTGGATGATGAAGATGATGAAGATGATGAAGATGAAGATGATGTTGATGATGATTCTGCTGCCGCTCGTCTGCGCCGCCGCAGTACCTCCGCAACCCTCCGTGACCGTCAGGAAATACTACATCGCAGCAGTAGAGATCGGATGGGATTATATCCACTTGGACGAGGCGGACATCAAATCTGAACAAAGGTAATTCAACTTTTTATTAAACAATTAAACATTTGTTTCTTAATTTAAAAAAAAGAAAAAAACTGCTATTGTGATTTTTTTTTTATTGAAATTTTTTAGTGTTTATTTTAACGAAACAAATAATACTGTTTTTTGTTTCTACTCTATTAAAAAATAAAAAATAATTCCCTTAAATGTACATTTGTTAAAAAAAACATTTCGTAAAAGCAAAAGTTGTCTTCAAATGACGTCATGATTTTGACGCAATGACCAAGATTCAACCATTACCCATTTTTCTCTTCAGTAAGTTTTTTTTTTTACCTTGATATGTCGCAAAGTACACACTTACATAAATATAAAAATATATAAAATAATAATAATAATAATAAATCGATGAAGGTGATTTTGAAACAAACAGCATTAGCTTGCATTAGCTTTATGAAGCTAAAGGGTAAGTGTCTTTCTGAATATTGCTACATTGCTAACTATAGCTTAAGAAGAAAACTTGAATTGCACTCTAATATATGTTTTTCAATGTTTTTTTATTTCAATATAATATAGAAAACTAACCTATTACTTATCTTAACTATTTATATCAAGCGTGTTTGGTTAGCTTGATGCTAATCGTAGCTAGCAAATGCTAGTGCATTAGCACAACATATTGTCGCATATTTCAGCTCGAATTTAACTTATTTTGTTTTTTAATTAATTTCCAGAACCAACAAAGACTACACCAACAAATACATCAAGGCAGTTTACAGAGAATACACGGATTCCACCTACAGTGTCCCAAAACCGAGACCCACCTGGGCAGGAAAGTATTATGAATTTTAATGAAAATATACAACTGGTTGTCAAAATATGTTTGAATTTAAATGTTTTATTTCTGTGCTTTAGGTATTCAAGGTCCGATCATTTACGCGCAGGCGCTGGACCACGTGGTGGTTCACTTCAAGAACTTGGCTTCGCAGCCGTACAGCGTCAGCCCCGTCGGAGTCACCTACTGGAAACAGTCCGAAGGTGGAGTGAACACAGTGAACACAAACTTCCACTTCATTATGAGTCACTCGCATTCTTTCGTTGATACTTAAGCTGATAATTACTCAGCTATTTTTTTTATTGGGATCAGTGAGAATTAATGTTACGACGGAAAAAAGAAAGCTGTTTGAGTAGCATTTTAAATGTTAAAACATCTTCAGGAGAAAGTAAAATTCCTTTAGGTGAAAACTTTAATTCTTTAATTCACAGGTTTATGAGTCAGTTAAACACGTCGTTACTGACATAAGTAAGTAATTTTTATTAATATAGCGCTTTTCCAGACCATGGTCACAAAGCGCTAAAACAATCAAAACAATATTCAATAAAGTATATACTTTAAAGATCAAGATAAAACTGATAACACAACAGGAGTTCCAGAAAATCAAGGAAAAGCCTGAACAAATAAAAACGTGTCACATTTATTATACTTAAAAATAGTTTCCTCCGGTGGGCCTCGTGTTTCATTACTTTGTTTAATTATTTTCTGAATTTTCACCCTAATATTTTACGTTGAATTCCGTTCAAAGAAACTTTTATTAGCCCAACATATAATTTTTTTTATGGTGTCAGTACAGAATAAAAGAATGAAATAAGATAATGCACAAAATAAGAAATAGAAAAACGGAACCAAGCAAGAAAGGCAGCCGTTCTGAATGAACACAATAAATATGAATAATACATCTAATAATGAAATGAAATAATCTATGAAATAATCTATAAAATAATCGCAGACGACCCCAAAGTCTAAAACAGGGGTGGGAAATTATAATTCAAGGGCCACATTAAATTCTGTGAATGTTGTTAGGGGCCTTCAAGCAAAAAGAAAGATGAGAAAATCCCTAAAAAAAAAAGGAGATCCATCATTAGGCCGTGACATTTATTAAGCTAAATAAGCTGCAATTTTATTCTTGTATAGATGAGTTTTTTTCATAAGATCTCTTCAACTAACTTGAAAAAATAATTTTAGGGGTTAATATATACTCGAAAAATTACACACAAAAAGTAAATAAGTGTTATGTTGAAATGTAAATGAATAATAAATACAAAAAACATTTGTTAATGCATTACAACCATTTATACATGATCATACTTTGACATTACGAGGGCCGCAGAAATACAGTCAAATGTGGCCCCCCGGAGGTCTGGTCTAAAAAATATTGTTCCCTTTTGACACCCCTGTTCTAGACCCAAATTGAAATGTTGCAAAATAACTTAAATAAACTCGGTTTTGTGTAGTAAATTTAAAAAAAGGAAACTGAAAGCTTTTATTTTTACTTACCAGAATGAATTCATTTCTGCTGCCACAGTTATATTTGGAACATTTTTCCCTGACTCACGTTTGCAAAACTATTAAATCATGACCAACTTCTTCTTTTTTTTTTTTTAAACGGTGAGTCATTAACCAATCTGTCATGTCGTGTACTTTCTCTGCAGGGGTCGGCTACGATGACTCCACAGCAGGCCAGGAAAAGGAAGATGACGCCGTGGCCCCGGGGGGATACTACGAGTATGTTTGGGACATCAACCCTAACGACGGTCCGACAACGAGCGACCCCGAGTGCCTCACCTACTCCTACTCGTCCCAGGTGGATCCTGTGAGGGATTTCAACACGGGTCTAATCGGAGCGCTGCTCATCTGCAAGTCTGGTGAGTGTTTTTTGTTTTTTTTAAGTTTAGGATGCTAACAAATCATACCTTTTCATACCTTTAATGACCTTTAATGACACCCTAAATAATAAACTCACTGTGTTTCAATATAATCCGACCGTCCAGGAGCTTTGGACGTAAGAGGCGAGAGGAAGAACCCGGCCTTCGTCCTGCTGTTCGCTGTGTTCGACGAGAACAAGAGCTGGTACGGTAAGGTCGGGAAAAAGACCAGCAGAGAAAGATATCAGCGGAGCAAGAGCAGGGATGAGTATCACACCATCAACGGATATGTCAACTCCACTCTGCCCGGTAAAAAAGACTCGACGAGTTTTTAATGTCCAGAGAGACATGAACTGAGTCATTTTGTTTTTTGTTCCATGTGCGCCGACCCGCCTGTGTGAAGGCTTGACTTTGTGCCAAGGAAGAAATCATGTGTTTTGGCATCTAATTGGATTAGGATCAGCTCCCAGAATTCACTCCATTCAGTTCCAGGATCACGCTCTGCAGGTATTTGAGATCACCGTTAATTGTAATTATATTCCTTTAGCTTCATTAGCTTCACTCCCTTTCATTGATGTGAGAAAATATTCATACACCAAAAAAATGTTTAACAATACGGTCTAGTTCTTCTATTTGTTTATTTGTAATTTTAAACTTTAAAACCTCAAAATATTCATTTTTGTGTTGCAATTTGGCTAACGGCCAAGATGGCAGCAGTCATTATGTCCCCGCCGCTAAATAAATAAGGATATTGATGACTGAGGATGAGAGGATACAGTCGACTCCAGCAGCTTTCAAAGCTGATGTTTGGACATATTTTGGTTAGAAAACATATGAAAGCAGTTACGACTTCGTCAAGAGTCATGTGGTCTAGTACTCGACAATACTACAAATATATACTTGTTCCTAAAAGACATTTTATCGTTGTCCATGTATCGTGATATTGATCGTATAAGCAGATTCTTGACAACACACACCTCTATTATTTTGTGTCGCAAATTAAGATCAGCGTCTACTTCATCCGTTGGTTCCATTTGAAGTCACTTTTCTAAACACCTTTTTTTTTTGTTCAGGTACTAAAACACCGCAAAGTCAACCTGGAGATGACGTCGATGAGCTTCATCACGGCGGAGATGAAACCCACCAGCATAGGTCACTTCCTCATCAGCTGTCAGATCCACGCTCACCGCTTGGGTAACACATTTCTTTACTTGAGATCATCTACTAGCATCTTTGGCGTTGTTAATTTTCCTTAACCGTTCCCAGACGGGATGAAGGCAAAATTCACCGTGGAGAAGTGCCAGGAACCAGCTCCCCAACCAGGGCCGGATCGACGTAATGCACAACATTCTGAGAAAGAAGAAGGAGGAGGAGAAGAAGACTTTTATACTGACGATTTGTCGAACAGCTTTAACTTCGTGGACATGACTTTACCACTTCAGGCCCGGTCCAACAGGGGTTCCAAGAATTGGGAGCATTTTATCGCTGCAGAGGAAATCATTTGGGATTATGCTCCTCATCTTTCCCCGTCTGACAGGTAGGGGACATTTGATTGTTTTGACACAAAAGACAAAACATAAACAAAAACTTTGTTTGTTTAGCTTTTCCCTGGCTTTGGCATTATGCTCACCGTGACAGAATAACCTAACATCATTTTCTATCATGAAAAATACTTTTTTGCTGATTTTGTATGATTTTCATGATATATGACGTCCCTGTACTGTGTGTGAACTGTTTAATTGTGATACACTAGTCACACAAGGTTTTTCACAGACTATTTATTTATTTTTGCCGTCTATTTTTGAAATTTTGTCTTATTATTTCTTACATTTCTGACATTTTGAGATGCTAAGCTAGTGGATGAAACCAGTGTCCTTGACAATATAGAACAACATAATAAACTAGTGCAGAATAAAAAAAAAGGTTAATTCAAAGTTTAAAAATTCACAATTAAATACAAATTCAACGAAGAAGCGACCAAGACTGGAGAGTCCGTATCACAGTCTAAAAAGTCAACGCGAAGCGCACCACGGTTAGAGAACTAACTAAGAAAGACTGAATGATAAAGAGAGAGGTGGTCATGTCAACACATACGCTGATTCCACGCAACAAAAGGCAGGCATTTATCAAAAAAAAAAGGACAGGAGAAGAACTCTGGCGTGAGCTTGCTTACATTAAAGGAAACAATCTGGTGCCTGTTGCTAAAGAATATGTAGCTTCAAGGACCACGGTTGATGAGATAGTTAGTTGAGCAGCCTCAAGGTACAGCAACAGGCGCAGCGGACTAGACTAACAAACAGAAAGTGTCAAGATAAACCAGCGACACATGACTTGTCATTTTAATTCTGCAATGTTTCTTCTGTGTTCAAATATAAGTCTCCGATCCAATGATGTTGTTCTTGTTTTACACTTGTTACTCAGTGAGCTGCAGTCAAGACACCTTCCTTCCAATCCTCATCACAACGGCTACCGCTACAAAAAGGTAGCATTTGTAGAATACACGGATGGATCTTTCACTCGGAAGAAGAATCCAGCGAATACTCTTCTGGGTCCACTTTTGAAAGGCAAAGTCAACGACAAGTTTCATGTAAGATAGAATTTCAAACTTGTACTTAAATTAGTCAGTATTTCCTGTGGTTTAGATTCTATTTATTTATCTATGTGACCATTATTGATGTTCCAATTTTCTACAGATAACCTTCAAAAATCTGGCCAGTCGTCCTTATAACATCTACCCGAACAGCCTCACCCACATCTATCCCATGTATGGATCCGTGAACGGTACGCTCCTGAACTTTTCTACTGTATCTTTCACCCAATATTAGCAATGCTAGTATGGATTAGAATATTCCTGAACAAAAGACAAATATAACTGACTCAAATTATATTTAAACCAGCTTTGATGACGACAGATGAGTCAAAGAAATCGTAAACGGAAGTGGAATTAGTAGTTTTCATTAGCTTTGAGATACATGAAACATGAGAGGAACAACATACGAGTACTGTAAATAAATGAAGTGAAGTCGATTCAATCCTGTGGTCGTACAGTTTACGAGGACTTTAAAAGTTTCTGCTTCCCTGCCACAGGCTGATGGTGAGTCAGAATGAGTAAATAAACAATGACTCAGAGTCTTTTACCCACAGTTTCTGTTACTAATGTGTTTTTGCTTCATTCAAATATCTAAATATTGATTTATTTTAGTTAAAAAAAATAAAAAATATTGTGTTTTTTACTCCTTAGTTTAGAGAAATGTTATTAAATAAAAGAACATTTAGAAAAGATTCCCAGGTTAACAGATAATATTTGTGTTTTATTCATTCATAAACTGCTATGTTTAATCTGTACACAACTTTAATCTAAATTGTTTTACTTTAACAGTTGCGAAGAACGATTTGTACTCAACGGGAATTCAACCTAACGAGACGTTCGGATACATTTGGAGGCTGACACATGACGACGGACCCTTGGAGAGCGACCCCGAGTGCCTGACCCGGTTGTACCAGAGCACAGCGTCCCCGGAGAAAGACTTGGCGTCCGGGCTGGTCGGACTCCTGCTGATCTGCAAATACGACGCCATCGACACGAACGGACGCCTGGTATTTTTTCAAAACATCACAAACAGAATGTTGAAAATCTAAAACTAAATGGAAAAAAAACCCTTCTGTTGGCTGTAGCTCGGCCCAGATAACGATTGGACTCTGATATTCTCCGTCTTTGATGAGAACAGAAGTTGGTTCAGCGAAGAAAACATTCCGGAATCGGCTAAAAACTCGTCCGGCCTCACAGAGGAGGAGTTTTACAACTCAAATGTCATATACAGTGAGTTTTCCTTCAGTTAAAGTAAAATGACTTCAACCAAACGAACATGTTTATGTTACTTATGTTCTCACTTCCAGGTATAAACGGCCTTATGTTCGGTGGACGCAGGTTCGTCATGTGTTCGACTGATGTCACGTTCTGGCACGTGGCCAGTGTGGGCACTCAAAGTGACTTCCTTTCGGTCTACTTCACGGGAAACCTCTTCTTAAACCATGGCCTCTATCACTCTGTGCTCACTCTTTTCCCGATGACTGGCATGACCATCACCATGGAGATGGAGCTGGCAGGTAAGTTTGTTCACGCGAAAACAAGACTTTTATTTTATACTTCAGTTTGTGTTGTACTACATATGTGTAAAGCTCAAGGTCATGTGTCATGTATTGTGGCCTGCTGGGTGGTTAACTCAAAACCATGGCGATGTGGTGACCTAACAAGATAAGATGAGATAAGAACAGAGATTATGGATGTCAACAATTATGCAGAGACTTCCAAAGAGTGTAAAAGTGATATTGAAGGAAAGTAATTTGACACGTTATCTTAAAGTATTATGTGGGAGTGGACAATAACTAGGTTATGTTTTCTTAACTTCATTCATGATAACATCTCCCAATCTTGCTTAGTTATAGTACCATGCTTATCAATTCAATTTTATTTACAGTGTCATATCCTAACAAAGTTACCTCAAACACTTAACACTTTAAGTCACACTTTAGTGGGGAAAATAAAAACTGACAAAAGTAATGACTTTTGACTAAATCGACAATGAGTGAATCACAGTGTGGCTGTGCCGAGGCGGAAACCTCGAGCAGAACCAGACTAATTTTTCACTGCCTCCTGCTGTGACTGACTGGGAGTGATGATGGGGGGGGGGAGCAGATGGAAGAGTGAGTAAGAAAAAAGAGGAGAGTATAGAGCAGTAAAGTCCAGAGAGGGTCATGGAGAGAACTCTGGGTCCGTTGACATTGTTGTGGAGGAGATCCTTGATCCACACTATAAGGTGCACCAGAATATGAGGCACATTTAGTGTTTCATGGAGTAATAGTAAGGTGCCCTGCGGAGTATTACTATGACGCTTCACAAAGTAGTACCACAGCACCTCGAGAAGTAATACCACACAGCTTTGTTGAGTTATACTATTATGCCGGAGTAATACCAGGGTGCTTTTCGTAGTAATTTCACAGAGACTCAGGGAGTAATAACATGGAGCCTCATAGAGTAACTCTACAGCGTCCTTGCAGAGTAATACAACAGTGCCTTGTGGAGATTACCCATAGTGCTTTGCGGAGTAATACTACAGCAGCTTGTGGATTATTACTAGAGCGCCTTATGGAGTATTACTAGGGCGCCCCATTGAGTATTACAACGGCGGTAATTTCACAGTGCCTCATGGAGTTATACCACCGCACCTCAGGGTGTATTACTACAGAGCCTCTCTTAGAAATTCCTTAAAGCCTCTTGTAGTAATACCATGGAGCCTTGCAGAGTAAAACCACAATGACTCACAGAGTAACGTCTCGCAGCTTTATACTACAGAGCCTCACAAAGTTATACCACAATACCTGGCAGAGTAGTACTATGGGCCTTGTGAAGTTATATCAGTTTGAGATCTGTAAGTAAAACCAGAGTTAATACTTAAAATAATAGGATTTTAAATAGTCTTGGACACTCTGTTGCTGTGATATTTGTATGATCTTTGTGACTTTACAGTTAGACTTTATGTCTTTCAAAACCCTCGCAGGTGAGTGGGAGATCAGTGCCTTCGATGGTGGCCTCAGGAACAAAGGGATGAGCATTTACTACACAGTCAGACCATGTGAAAACAAAGAATTTCCCATGGTGGACCTGAATGAAATTGAAGACGATATATCCGAGTATATGGACCTGATTGACCTTCAGCCAAGAGGTTCCAAACCTCGGAAATTAAAGATGATGATGCAACTGTGTAAAAAAGTTTTCAGTCTCCACAACGCTACAGCAGGAATCCCAAATGTTACAGGAGGCACTTCAGAAGAAGGGATTCCTTTGGATGTCTTGGAGGACCTAGAGAAGGAGCAGAAGACGGATTCACTCAATGTAACTAAAGTAGGAGGTCTTGGCAGACAGAAGAGAGAATTAGGAAGCAATGTGACAGAAGGAGAAAATGGACTCGAGATTCATGCGGACAATAGTACGGACGGTGAATCCGGAAGTGATGCTTTGAATGAAAATAATGACGACAACATTTTCGAGGAGAATAATGAGATCGTACTGGAGGGAACCACAGCACCCAAGAGAGAAGCACTCTCCGAAGAATTTGAAGACATCGATCTTGGTTCTGTTCCTTCAAATCACGTACAGTATTCCCCCGAGTACCCAATGGATCCCCTGCTTGGTGAGGACTACAATTACACCTTCATGGACTACAACGCCACACAAGTCAATCTGGCGTTAGAGTATGACGACTACACAGACGAGGTAATGCTGCCTGGACCTGTGTACTTTTTACTTATCATCGAATTTAAAAATGTTGCTTCTACTACAGACGAACAGCACATTGGATGGACCAGGCAACGAGAATATTGATATGAGATCTGGCGGGACTAAATATCGACATTACTACGTGGCCGCGGAGGAGATCACCTGGGACTACGGCATCAGGAAACCACATCAGCTCGTCACACTAAGGTAGGATCGACCTTCTGTCTGCAGTGGTATTGCAACTGTAAGATAAAGTAAGTAAGTAATTTATATTTGTAGAGCTTTTCCAGACCAGGGTCACAAAGCGCTTAAACAATCAAAACAATACCCAATAAATAGAACTTAAAAGGTCAAGACAACACAGAGACCAACACAGAAAGATCTTTTTAGGTCAGAATCTGAATACGCTCAGTACTTTCAAAGCAAAAATACTACACGAAATTTCCAAATGAAACCTAATGTTGCAAAAGATATTAAGGATATATTGAGAACTCTTGATCACTTTTAGAGAGATGCGACGTGGGATGAGGAAGTTCCTTCCAGATTACAAGAAGGTGGTGTTCCGAGCCTATCGGGATAAAGACTTCAAGGATCCTTTAAACCGAGGAGAGCTTGAGGAGCATCTGGGACTCATGGGACCTTTAATCAGAACGGAGATCAATGATCTACTTTTTGTAAGATGAAACTCTAAACAAAACAATGTCACACTGTTGATGCTAAAGTAACTTTGGGTTTCTTTTACTGAAGGTGATATTCAAGAACAAGGCATCAAGACCCTTTTCATTTCACCTACAAGGAGTGTACGACCGCACGCAGGGGGCTGGTCTCGCTCAAAGTGTTGCTTCGTCTGCTCCTGCTGGTGTTCCTGGTGATCCTGTTCCTCCGGGAGAAGCTCGCACTTACATCTGGAAGGTTTCTGAAAAACAAGGACCGTCTGAATCAGAATTTGACTGCAAACCTGGAGCGTACTACTCCACCGTGGACAAGGTTGGTATGAAATAGTGAAACATTTTTCAATCTTCTCTTCTTCGTACATTTGTCCTTAATTACATTTAATATTTAAACTATTCTTTCATTTCACTATTCAGTTTAAAGACAAAAACGTTTTTGTTTAATTTTGGTGTTTTTCCACAACTTTTGTATCCAAGTTCTTTATGTAATCAAGTATTTTTAGGGCATCAATTATCCGAATATTATTTCTAAACCAGAATGTTTACTCAATTACTTTTGCACCTCAGTACTATTTCTAATCGAGTATTTTTACTCACTTACATTTACATCCAAGTACTTTTTTTTTATAATCAAGTTTATTCATATGATTACTTTTGTATTTACTCGGGTATTTTGACTTGAATCTTTTTACCCTATTACCTTTGTATCCTTGTAATTGATGTGATCATGTATTTGAATACTTCTTTTAATCAAGTATTTTGACTCAAGCCTTTTTATTGTATTACGATTCGGGTTCTTCATGTGATCATGTATTTGTACTCAATTATTTGTATCTGTGTCCTTGTATCCGAGACATTTTTTTACTCAAATACTATCCAAGTATTTTTTGTATTTTACTGATTGTTTTACCCATTTTCACTTCTTTTTTTTAATCTTTTGAGTAAACTTAAGATAATACTTGTAATACTTGACTTGTCACTGTTTTTTGTAAACCAACCATTTTTTTTAGGGTTGGATTGACTGCAGTTGTAAACATTCCCCAGTAAATGTATCGCTTAATTAAATGTTTTCCTGGTACTTCTTGCTCCAGGAGCGTGACCTGCACTCGGGTCTGATCGGGCCTCTGCTGGTTTGTAAACCTGGAACACTGCGCACACGCTTGGACGCACCGGTCCAGGAGTTTTCCCTTCTCTTCCACTCTTTCGATGAAACCAAAAGCTGGTACTTTGAGGAGAACCTGAAGCGACACTGTGTCCCCCCCTGTTTTGCTAATCCTGAGGACCCTTGGTATCACACCAGTAACACATTTGCAGGTATGAGTTTGGGATAATACTGGAGATGTTTGAGTTCAAAAGGATGTGAATCTAACACTGTTGCTGATCTCAGCCATTAACGGCTTCGTGGCTGAGACTCTTCCAGGTCTGCTGGTCGCTCAGCACCAGCTGCTCCGCTGGCATCTCCTTAATGTTGGAGGTGACGGAGAATATCACGCCGTCCAGTTCCATGGCTTACCTTTCACGGTTCACACTGAGAAGGAGCATCGCATGGGTGTCTTCAACCTCTTCCCTGGTACACACTCACCTTAAGAAACACACAAGAAGATGCTTATGAGTCACAGATTCAATTGTATGCTGACGATGGTGTTCTGTGTGTTTTCGAGAATCTTTCTGTAATTTTACTCGATCACGTTTGTATTCAAACCCCTTATAATCAAGTACTTTTAGTCAAATTCTTTTTATAATTGATTATTTTCACTTGATAATTTTTTTTATGGAGTATTTTTACTCAATTTCTTTTGTAGCCAAGTACAATTTGGAATCGAAGAAGTTTACATGATTCTTATGTATTCAAGCACTTTATAATGAAGTCATTTTAATGAATTACTTTTGTTTCTGAATGCTTTTTTTACTTGAGTAGTTTACCTTGATTACTTTTGTATCTGGGTATTATTGTATCGAGTCCTTTTTTTTACTTAAACAATTTTGTATCCGACTACTTATTGTAATCTAATATTTTAACTTGAATTTCTTGCTAATTTTTTTGTATCTGAGTACTTTTCGTTATTAATGAGTTTTACTCAATTGCTTTTGTATCTGAGTACTTTTTGTACTCAAGTATTTTTACTCCATCACATTTGTGTTCTGTGTTTTTTAATGAAGTTATTTTACTGAATTAACTTTGTATTTGAACACTTTCTGTTATCAAGTATTCTTACTCAAGCGTAATCTGTTAGGGAGTTTCTGAGGAAACCAGGACTTGTACGGAAACATACTTTTTGATTTTCTTTCTCATCAACTGTGTGTTTTTGTTGCAGGTGTGTTTGGAACGGTGGAAATGAGAGCGTCGACGGTGGGCTTGTGGCTGCTGGAGTGCAGCGTAGGAGACTATAAGTCAGCCGGCATGAGAGCTAAACTTCTTGTTTACGATACACGTACGTTACCGTTTCCTCAAAATGATCCTTCAACTAGTTTGTGTTGCACTTGAATGACTGGTTGTCTCAGGATGTGTGCTGCCGCTGGGAATGAGGTCCGGGAGGATCAGTGACTCACAGATCAGCGCCTCAGACCACATCGGTAAGAATCACCTTTGACTATTGTTATAGTATTTTTTTACTCCTGTAATTTTGACTTGATTCCTTTTGCATCTCAGTATTTTTACTCAATTACATTTGCATTTGAGATCTCTTAATGGTTTTTTTTGTGTCCAGTTACTTTTTGAATATTTAAAGTATTTTACTGAAGTATTTTAACTTGTGTGTCCCAGTACTGTTTGTAACCGGGTATTTTTACTCAATTACTGTTTTATCCAACTGCTTTTTGGAAACAAGTAATTTTGATTGATTCTATTTGTAGGTAAGCATTTTATAATCGAGTATGTTTTGTCAATTCATGCTTTTTCTACTTAGGTGTTTTACTCAATTCTATCCGAGTACTTTGGGGAATCAAGTATTTATTCGACTACTTATGTATCCAAGCAATTTAACTCGATGCAATTGTATCTGAGTACTTTTAGTGGTTCAACATTTTTCTTGATTACTTTTGCATCTTGTTACTTTGACTCGATTACTTTTGTATCTGAATACTTTTTGTATCTCAGTAACTTTACTTGATAACTATTGTATCCGAGGGCTTTAACTCAATTACTTTTGTATCTGATTACTTTTTTTGGTTGTACATTTTTCTTGATTACTTTTGCATCTCCTTACTTTGACTCGATTACTTTTGTATCTGAGTACTTTTTGTGGTTAAAACGTTTTCTTTATTTCTTTTGCATCTGAGAACTTTGACTCGATTAATTTTGTATCTGGATACTTTTTGTATCCCAGTACCTTTACTTGATGACTTTTGTATCCGAGTGCTTTTACTCATTTACTTTTGTATCAAAGTACGTCTACATGATTACGTTTGTATTTAAGTACTTTCTTTCTATAGCAAGTATTTATACTTGTGAACCTTAGTATTCAAGCGTTATATAATCGAGTACTTTCAGGCTTTTTCGGGAATGCTTTTTCTACTTGAGTATTTTTACTCAATAACTTTGGTATCTGAATAACTTTTGTATCCCAGTACCTTTACTTCATTACTTTTGTAAGTAATTTTAATTGTACTTGTTTACCTTCGTATTCAAGCATTATATAACGGAGTACCTTCTGGCGATTATTTTTTCTAATGAAGGTTTTTTCTACTTGAATATTTTTACTTAATGATTTTTGTATCCGAATACTTTTTTTTCATGAGTATTTGTACACAATTTCTTATACATTATGGAAGTAAGTGTTTAACTTTAACAATTGTACTGTTTTTATACGATAATGTTGTACTTTGTACAACTTGAATCTGACTACTTTTTGTAATAAGTATTTTTAACTGCATTACTCTAGTATTACTTGACCCTGGATGTGTTCAGGGCCCTGGGAGCCTCGTCTGGCGAGACTGCATCAGTCCGGTTACATCAACGCTTGGATGGGCAGCAGTAAGAAGTCGTGGATCGAGGTTTGAGACGTTTAAAGAAAAAATGATTCGTATAAAGAATCTTAAAAGTTTTATTTCCATCTATATCGAACAGGTCGACCTCCTCAAGCCAACGCTGCTCCACGGGGTCCAGACTCAGGGGGTCCGGTCCAGACTGAGAGATCACTATGTCTCGCACTTCAACGTCTCCTACAGCCTGGACCAGAAGACCTGGACCTCCTACCGGGGGAACACCAGCGGAGAGTCCAAGGTTCGTGACGACCATGAAAACCACGAGAGGTTCGTTTCATTCTTTGTTTCGCTTCAAGATTTTCTTCGGGAGCTTGGACAGTTCCACGGTGAAGCAGAACCTCTTCAGACAACCCTTCGTGGCGCGTTACGTCAGGATTCATCCTCGCAACTTTGCCTTGAAACCTGCTCTGAGGCTGGAACTGCTGGGATGTGACCTCAACAGTGAGTCTGTGCCTCAACTCACTTCACTTTCAAAATCATAAACTTGAACCCGAGACACAGACTCACAAGAAAAGAGGTTGATTCAGGCCTGAGTTAACGTGTTCTTCCTGCTTATGTGGCTTTTTTACTTTTGTATCAAAGTACTTTTTGTCAATGAGTAGTTTTACTGGATTACTTTTTATCTGAGTACTTCTCCTTGATTACTTTTGTATCAAAGTACTTTTTGTAAATGAGTAGTTTTACTGGATTACTTTTTATCCGAGTACTTCTCCTTGATTACTTTTGTATCAAAGTACTTTTTGTAAATGAGTAGTTTTACTGGATTACTTTTTATCAGAGTACTTCTCCTTGATTACTTTTGTATCAAAGTACTTTTTGTAAATTAGTAGTTTTACTGGATCACTGTTTATCCGAGTACTTCTCCTTGATTACTTTTGTATCAAAGTACTTTTGGTCAATGAGTAGTTTTACTGGATGACTGTTTATCCGAGTACTTCTCCTTGATTACCTTTATATCAAAGCACTTTTTGTCAATGAGTAGTTTTACTGGATCACTGTTTATCCGAGTACTTCTCCTTGATTACTTTTGTATCAAAGTACTTTTTGTCAATGAGTAGTTTTACTGGATTACTTTTCATCCAATTACTTCTCCTAGATTACTTTTGTATCAAAGTACTTTTTGTCAATGAGTAGTTTTACTGGATTACTTTTCATCCAATTACTTCTCCTTGATTACTTTTGTATCAAAGTACTTTTTGTCAATGAGTAGTTTTACTGGATTACTTTTCATCCAAGTACTTCTCCTTGATTACTTTTGTATCAAATTACTTTTTTGTAAATGAGTAGTTTTACTTGATTACTTTTATTTCAAAATACTTTTTGCAAATGAGTAGTTTTACTTGATTTCTTTTGTACCATCCTACTTTTGGTAATCAAGTATTTTTACTTGACTTATTTATTGAGTACTTGGTAGTATTGGTTTCTTTTGTATCCAAGTAATTTTTCTATTTGATTACTTTTATATGTGTATCATCGAAATTAAGTATTTTTAATTTTTGTTTCCAAGTACTTTTTGTATTCAAGTTTTTTTTTTTACTAAATTACAGATGAATAACAATAACTTAATAATCAAGTACTTTAAGTAGATTTGTTTGGTTTCTGAATGCTTTGAGTACTTTAGTAATTTTACTTAGTGTTTTTTGGAAAGAGGTTTTCTTATTTGGTTACTTTTGTTTTCAAGTACTTTTACTCCATTACTTTTGTACCTTAGAACACAGATATAATCTCCGCAGCGAGTCCTGCCTCGACCCTCGAGCACTGCTTGGATCTGTTGATCCTTCGGTCCAGACACCTTCAGTTTATCAGCTCAGATTGAAGATCTTATTATTCCAGACCTGTCTGTTGGTTTATCTGCATCCTTAAGTGTCAATCAAACCCTCCAGTCACCGACGTAAATATTGCTTCAAAGTACAAACGATTGTCCACTTGTTCCACTCGTGTTCTTCATGTCTCGCTCCAGGCTGTTCTCTTCCGCTCGGCCTCCAGAAGTGGTTGATTCCCGACACAAACTTCCGTTCCTCGTCCAATTATTCCTCCTTCATGCGTCACTGGGGCCCTCAGCTCGCCCGCCTGCACCAGGAGGGCAGCGTCAACGCATGGAGGCCCAAGGTACTGCTGTACTACTGTGGTTTCATGTATTTGTATCACGTTAAATCATGTTTTTATTATGTTTATTACTACATTCATTTATCATATGAGTACTTTACTCAAATACTTTAGTACTACTGTGGTTTAATGTGGTTGTATCACGTTAAATCATGTTTTTATTATGTTTATTACTACATTCATTTATCATATGAGTACTTTACTCAAATACTTTTGTATCCACTGGGATTTGATGTATTTGTATCACGTTAAATTATGTTTTTATTATTTTTATTACTACATTCATTTATCATATGAGTAATTCATTCAAATACTTTTGTATCCACTGGGATTTGATGTATTTGTATCACGTTAAATTATGTTTTTATTATGTTTATTACTACATTCATTTATCATATGAGTACTTCACTCAAATACTTTAGTACTACTGTGGTTTGATGTATTTGTATCACGTTAAATCATGTTTTTATTCTGTTTATTACTACATTCATTTATCATATGAGTACTTTACTCAAATACTTTAGTACTACTGTGGTTTGATGTATTTGTATCACGTTAAATCATGTTTTTATTCTGTTTATTACTACATTCATTTATCATATGAGTACTTTACTCAAATACTTTAGTACTACTGTGGTTTGATGTATTTGTATCACGTTAAATTATGTTTTTATTATGTTTATTACTACATTCATTTATCATATGAGTACTTTACTCAAATACTTTAGTACTACTGTGGTTTGATGTATTTGTATCACGTTAAATCATGTTTTTATTCTGTTTATTACTACATCCATTTATCATATGAGTACTTTACTCAAATACTTTAGTACTACTGTGGTTTGATGTATTTGTATCACGTTAAATCATGTTTTTATTCTGTTTATTACTACATTCATTTATCATATGAGTACTTTACTCAAATACTTTAGTACTACTGTGGTTTGATGTATTTGTATCACGTTAAATTATGTTTTTATTATGTTTATTACTACATTCATTTATCATATGAGTACTTTACTCAAATACTTTTGTATCCACTGGGATTTGATGTATTTGTATCACGTTAAATTATGTTTTTATTCTGTTTATTACTCCATTAATTTATTGCATAAGTCCTTTACTCAAATACTTGTCCTAGAACTTTTTGTTACCATGTATTTTTACTTAATTACCTTTTCATCCGAGCACCTTTTCAGGTTGTTTTACTAGAGGACTTTTTTATCTGAGTACTATTTGTAACAAAGTATTTTACGAGAGTATTTCTACCTAATTACACTTGTACCTGATTATTTTTCCTCGATTACTTCTATGTACAAGTACTGACTCGGTTACTTATGTGTATATCTGGGTACTATTGTATCAGAGTAATTTTGGATCCGAGTACTTTAACTCATTACTTTTGTATCTGTGAACTTTTTGTAATGAAGTATTTTTCCTCGATGACTTCGATATACAAGTTCTTACTTGATAACTTGTGTGTGTATAAAAACATGAGATAAATAAAAGAATAAATAACTAACATGACTTAATGACAAAAAAGTACTTGGATACAACAGTTATCCAGTAAAAATACTCAAGTACAAAAATAACAATATTTTTAAAATAAAGAAATTCAGTTATAAAACAATAATTATGTTAAAAAAATATGAATTAACATTAAATCAAATACTATACAAATATAAGAATATTTTAGTTTAAAAAAGTAGTCAGATACAAAAGGAGTCGGTTAAAAATACAAAAAGTAAGTACTTGAGTACTCCAGTAATTACATTGGTATTCTTGGTATTTCTATGTTTTAAAGTACTTTCTGTCCTTGAGTTTATTTATTTATATTTTCTTTCCAGTCCAAGAACTTGAAAGTTCATTTGTAAATATTCATTAGTTTTAAAATATTAGCGTTGCTGATCCTCATCCCTTCCCTGTGCTGCAGTGTTGTAGAGATGTACAAGTATTTGACCTTCACCTCCGTGTCTCCAGTACAACAACCCGGGTGAGTGGCTGGAGGTCGACCTGGGGTCGGTGAAGCGCATCACAGGGGTCGTGACCCAGGGCGCCAAGTCCCTGCTGACCCACATGATGGTCACAGAGTTCTCCGTGACGGTCAGCGACGACAGGGAGTCGTGGAGGTCGGCGCTGGAGGTCGGCTCTCAGAGGCAGAAGGTTGACCCGTCATCCTACCCGCTGGTCGCTCGTGGCGTCTGACCTTCGAACTGCGTCTCCACAGGTGTTCCCCGGCAACAGCGACCCGGACGAGGAGGTCTACAACGTGATGGATCCGCCTCTGTTCGGACGCTTCATCCGGGTTCACCCGCGAGGATGGATCAACGACATCGCTCTGCGTCTGGAGGTGCTGGGCTGCGACACACAACCATCCTACTAACAACACACGTGTCGAGGGGATGAATATGAACTTTAATATATATATATTACTTTAATATTGAACGTGTTTGGATAATAAAAATACCATCAAGTATTCAAGGATCAACGACAAACATGTCTTTATTAGTCGAGATGATTCCTCGTCTCATCCTCGTCAACCTTTGGTCATCAAGTATTTTTACTCGACTACTTTCATATCAGAGTATTTTTTTTTACGTGATTTTTTTTTTTTCACTAGATTGCGTTTGTATACGAGTACATTTTATTTCCAGTATTTCTAAACAATGACTTTTTGTATTCAAGTATTTTACTGAAGTATTTTAATACTATTGAGTTGGTATTCAAGTACTATTTGTAATTGAGGATTTTTATTGTAAAACTTTTTGTTATTGAGTATCTTTATTCAAAGACTTTTAGATCCTGTTACTTAT
Source organism: Callionymus lyra (assembly GCF_982586985.1). Taxonomy (NCBI): domain Eukaryota; kingdom Metazoa; phylum Chordata; class Actinopteri; order Syngnathiformes; family Callionymidae; genus Callionymus; species Callionymus lyra. Next base: position 21,456,985 of record NC_141826.1, on the reverse strand, counting down.
TAAGTATTTTTACTTGAGTTCTTTTTCTATTTTTGTAATCAAGCATTTGTGTCCGGGTACTTTCTGCAATCAAGTATTTTTACTCTATACCTGAGTATGTTTTGTAAATGTTTTGTTATGACTTGAGTACTCTTTCTTGATGACTTTTGTATCAAAGTACTTTTGTGACCTACCATTTTCACTCAAGTATTCTTACTCGATAATTATTGTACCCAACTTATTTTTGTAATGTAGTTTTGTTACTTGACTATTTTTCTATTTCATACCCGATTACAAAAAGTACTCAAATCCAAGTCATGAAGATTAGAAAAAAGTTCTTGGATACAAAAGTCATGAAGTAAAAGTACTAGATCACAAAGAGTACTTGGATACAAAAGTCATCAGGTAAACGTATTAGATTACAAAGAGTAATTGGATATAAAAGTCATGGCGTAAAAGTACTAGATTACAAAGAGTACTCGGATACAAAAGTCATGAAGTAAAAGTACTAGATTACAAAGAGTACTTGCATACATAAGTCATGAAGTAAAAGTACTAGATTACAAAGAGTACTTGCATACATAAGTCATGAAGTAAAAGTACTAGATTACAAAGAGTACTTGGATAGAAAAGTCATGAAGTAAAGGTACTAGATTACAAAAGTACTTGGATAGAAAAGTCATGAAGTAAAGGTACTAGATTACAAAAGTACTTGGATACAAAAGTCATCAAGTAAAAGTACTAGATTACAAAGAGTACTCGGATACAAAAGTCATGAAGTAAATGTACTAGATTACAAAGAGTACTCGGATAGAAAAGTCATGAAGTAAAAGTACTAGATTACAAAAGTACTTGGATACAAAAGTCATGAAGTAAAAGTACTAGATTACAAAAGTACTTGGATACAAAAGTCATGAAGTAAAAGTACTAGATTACAAAAGTACTTGGATACAAAAGTCATGAAGTAAAAGTACTAGATTACAAAAGTACTTGGATACAAAAGTCATGAAGTAAAAGTACTAGATTACAAAAGTACTTGGATACAAAAGTCATGAAGTAAAAGTACTAGATTACAAAAGTACTTGGATACAAAAGTCATGAAGTAAAAGTACTAGATTACAAAAGTACTTGGATAGAAAAGTCATGAAGTAAAAGTACTAGATTACAAAAGTACTTGGATACAAAAGTCATGAAGTAAAAGTACTAGATTACAAAAGTACTTGGATACAAAAGTCATGAAGTAAAAGTACTAGATTACAAAAGTACTTGCATACAAAAGTCATGAAGTAAAAGTACTGGATTACAAAAGTACTTGCATACAAAAGTCATGAAGTAAAAGTACTAGATTACAAAAGTACTTGGATAGAAAAGTCATGAAGTAAAAGTACTAGATTACAAAAGTACTTGGATACAAAAGTCATGAAGTAAAAGTACTAGATTACAAAAGTACTTGGATACAAAAGTCATGAAGTAAAAGTACTAGATTACAAAAGTACTTGGATACAAAAGTCATGAAGTAAAAGTACTAGATTACAAAAGTACTTGGATACAAAAGTCATCAGGTAAAAGTGTTAAAAGTCTGGAGGTGTTTTCTCGTCTCCAGCCTCTCAAACACAAACTCAAGCCTCGATTCATTCACTGGCAGCAGCAGAGAGTTTCCAGCTCCAGCGTCAAAAACACGATTGTCATGTTATCAACTCATTATCAGCTGCGGAAGTTTCCGAGCTGGTGCAGGGAATTGTTGGAGGACAGAGGAAGAACCACAGGACGCTGGCAGAGACCTTATGTGTGGAGCTTATCTGGGAAAACAATAACAGCCTCGGAACACGAGGAACACTAGGAACAAGTGAACACAAGTGAACACACGAGAACACACAGGAACACACTAAGAACACACAAGAACACACAGGAACACACAGGAACACACTAAGAACACACAAGAACACACAAGAACACACAGGAACACACAGGAACACACTAAGAACACACAAGAACACACAAGAACACACAGGAACACACAGGAACACACAGGAACACACAGATCCACGGCGGAAGTAACGCTGTGGCGTCTCTCAAGGGTCCGTCCTTGGTCCGCCTTTGTCCTTCATCGACAACAGAATACTTGTCCAGGTTTGTCCTAAATATAAGTTAAAAATCTATTTTAATTGAAGGGTCAATGATTGTCCTTCAACACTCTGGTTTCCTCCCAAATCCTTTGTGTCCTTTGTTCCATCCTTTTTTTTTTACACTTCCTGATATTTACAATCTTCACTGGAGAGTAAAACAGATTCTGGACCAACTTTATCTTCATGGTTGATCTGTTTTACCTTTATTTAAATCTCTAGTTGAACACCTTCATTAAACTAGTCCTTAAACTAGTCATTAAACTAGATCGTTTTATTATTATTCATTATTATCATTTTTACATTGTAATCCATAACTTTTTATTTTTACGTTTCATTATTAATCAAAACCAACATTTAGTTTTATTTGACATTTTGCTGATTTATAAAAATTTACTGATAAACGTTTGTTTTCAATAAACAATTATTTTGAATGGAAATTAAAATTATTCAATCATAAAACGCGCCAGTGTGTGGATTTATAAACGCAGCGCGACGCCTAGTGGACATTTGGCAGTAACGCATGTCAAAAACAACTTAAAAATGTTACTGAATATTAGTAAAGATAACGTCATATTATCACCAGTTCTAGTAAAAAAGACACAAAATAAACGAACATTCCGAGAAAAAAAAGTGTATTTGAGTTTCTTACACTAAATATAAATTGAACACTTGATAGTTTAGAATCAAAACTTAAGTGGAATAAAATATTAAAAGAAAATAAAGAAGATAAACTTTTGTTAACTTGCGTGGGTTTATTATGAAAAGCAAAAGACTAAAAATGCTTTTATTAAAAAAAAAGCTTTCAAAATAATCACTTATTATTAACAAACATTTTCTAATTTTATATTTATAGATATTTCTAGTTACATTTACTTCAACAGCAAAACAATTTGAGACGCCATTTTGTATTAATCAGCTTTTACTTTTGAAGATGGACGACAAAAAAAAAAAGAGTATCTTTTTTTAATCATTTATTAAAAATATCAGCAAAATAATCTGTTAGTAGAAGCGCGTGTCAGTAACAATTTCATCGTTAGTTCGGCAACAGTTCAAAAAGCGTCGATCCATCTGCACACCGACAGGGGGCGCCGTTGAGTCACAGAGACACACGTCTGCAGCCGCCTTCACTCCAGACGCACACACACACACACACACACACACACACACACACACCGTTGCACTGCAGCGAACAAGCCACAGGAGGTTAACACAATCAGCTACACAACTTTAACAAGAGTCGAAAAACAAAAGTACTTTTGATTACAGTCGAGTTTACAGCAGGTTGAAGAGATTTGAAGTTAAGTGTCGATTTATTGACTTTATATACACGAATAAAATAGTTAGTTTGTAACTAAACTACATTAAATTTGATATAAAGATGAAGGCAACAACAACCTTTAAGTGACCTTTGAAGATACATTGTTTTTTGTTTTTTTTAAATGTTCCGTTTTCACGCAGAACATCCGTCGTCCTGTTTACAACACAGGAGTGTGTTTCACACACTTGAAGCCAAATACCTGTTACACAGATAGTAATAGATCGCGTGGAAGAAAAACTCACTTTTTCAAAGTTTTTAATCTTCGTCCACTTCTGAAGAAGACGAGCGAGAGTTTTTTTTGTTTGTTTTTTAAAAAATCTATTCAATAATACATTTCACAGTGACGGTGACGCACACAACGTCTGCTTCAGGGACACGCAGTGAGATCAGTAGTGATGTGTCGATGAAGCTTCATGAAACAGTGTCATGTTGTTCAGAGGTCAGTAGGTGACGCCACCAGTTTAAAAATGATTTTTCATGAGAACAGTCGTTCAAAAGAAATGAAAGTAGTACAGAGATGCCATCTTGTGGACTCTGAAGATAATTACACTGTTTCATGAAGCTTCATGAAACAGTGTCATGTTGTTCAGAGGTCAGTAGGTTGCGCCACCAGTTTAAAAATGATGTGATTTTCCTTTAGAACAATTGTTCAAAACAAAGTGTAGAGACGCCATCTAGTGGACTCTGACGATAATGACAGCGTTTCATGAAGCTTCATGAAACAGTGTCATGTTGTTCAGAGGTCAGTAGGTGGCGCCACCAGTTTAAAAATGATGTGATTTTCCTTTAGAACAATTTTTCAAAACAAAGTGTAGAGACGCCATCTAGTGGACTCTGACGATAATTACAGCGTTTCATGAAGCTTCATGAAACAGTGTCATGTTGTTCAGAGGTCGGTAGGTGGCACCACCAGTTTAAAAATGATGTGATTTTCCTTTAGAACAATTTTTCAAAACAAAGTGTAGAGACGCCATCTAGTGGACTCTGACGATAATTACACTGTTTCATGAAGTGTCATGTTGTTCAGTGGTCAGTAGGTGGCGCCACCAGTTTAAAAACTGATGTTACACGATAACAGTTGTTCAAAACAAATAAAAGCAGTGCAGAGACACCATCTAGTGGACTCTGAAGATAATGACACCGTTTCATGAAGCTTCATGAAACAGTGTCATGTTGTTTAGAGGTCAGTAGGTGGCGCCATCAGTTTAAAAAAAACATGTTTAATGAGAAAAGTTGTTTAAAACAAAGGGAAAATAGTTTAAAAGACGCCATCTAGTGGACTCTGAAGATAATAACACTGCTTCATGAAGCTTTGTCGACACGTCACCAGGATTCAGGAATGAAGGGCGAGAATGTCAGCGAGTCTCTCGCTCGAGTGGTACCAACAATGAGGTTTGGGTTCTTCACTAGAACAACGAGAACTTGATGAGGATTGTGTCGGCGACTGAGGTAATGTTTGTGACAGAAGCTTCCGGAGAGAAGGAAAGACAACAAAGAAAGAGAGAAGGAAAGACAACAAAGAAAGAGAGAAGGAAAGACGACAGAGAAGGAAAGACGACAAAGAAGGAGAGAAGGAAAGGCAGCATGTTGACCTTCACTGAAACTTGACTCTCTCTGAAGGTCGTTCGCATCAAGACTTTTAAAAATGAGAGCGACCAGAGCCGGCCCTCTCAATAGGCAAGTAAAGCTGAAGGAAAAGGAATCCCTTATGGTAAAAGTCAACTTTGAAACCGAAGAATCTTTTGTGAAAATGTTGGCAACACGGCATCAGAAGAAAATGAGGTAAAAAAAAAAGAAAAGAAATCCAAGGTCATAAAGGTCGTCCGTCTCAGACTCCATTTTGTTTGCATAAACACCATCGAAAGTCATCGTTGAAGAGAATTCTATTCAAATCTATAACGTATTCTATTTTTGGAATGATGTGGCTTCTACTGATGTTTCAGATTTCACTCAAACCCTCGCAGGAGCCAAGGTCTCAAGTAGCGGTGTTATAAAATATCAATACGGCGATATATCGTGATATATTTTCCCAGGATTCTGTATCGATATTTGACCGCGAGGGGAGGGGCTTGAAAATCATATTTTCTTCTTGGTTGTTTTTTTCAAAGTTGTTCAATTGTTCAAAAATAAAATAATTTGATTTTTGTTTCTTTTACGATTAACAAGCAAATATTCACAACGTTTGTTCATTTTTTTGTGTTGCAACTAAACTTCTGAAGTCATTAGGCAAGTAAGCAGCTAAAGGAACAATTAAATCCTGCAAGATCCTCCCAAGATGACTGAGGACGAGAGGATACAGTCGACTCCAGCAGCTTTTAAAGCTGATGTTTGGACATATTTTGTTTTGAAAACAAACTAAATCAGTTACGACTTCGTCGAGAGTCATGTGGTCTGTAAATACTGCTACACCAGAGTCAAGTACTAGAAAAATAGTACACATATATTCCCGTTACTACAGTATCGTGATCTATCGTATGGTGTGATCATGAGATTCGATGAACACGTCTAGTATCAAGCACTTGATTTGATTACGGTTCAGTCAAGTCGAGTCAAAAATAAACCTGTAAACTAATGATTTTTACTGATTCATCCGTGAATTTAATGCCGACGTCGAAGATTCTTTTAAAACGTAGATTTTGTTGATTTTTTTGGTCAATCCCAAAAGTTTTGACTGTCATTACAGCTGGCTCGTCCAGTTCCCCTGAACGCACCATCACAGCCCGAGAAGAAACTGGACTTTAGACACTTTTGTCACAGTGAAAAAAAAAAAAAGATAAAAATCTCATCCTGTACATTTTGGACCTTTTGACAACCTTGTGTTTTTTTGACATCACTGCGGTGAGAGCGATGACATCACTGCGGTGAGAGCGATGACATCACTCCGGTGAGAGCGATGACATCACTCCGGTGAGAGCGATGACATCACTCCGGTGAGAGCGATGACATCACTCCGGTGAGAGCGATGACATCACTCCGGTGAGAGCGATGACATCACTGCGGTGAGAGCGATGACATCACTCTGGTGAGAGCGATGACATCACTCCGGTGAGAGCGATGACATCACTCCGGTGAGAGCGATGACATCACTCCGGTGAGAGCGGCGTGATGACATCACTCCGGTGAGAGCGATGACATCACTCCGGTGAGAGCGATGACATCACTCCGGTGAGATCGATGACATCACTCCGGTGAGAGCGATGACATCACTCCGGTGAGATCGATGACATCACTCCGGTGAGAGCGATGACATCACTCCGGTGAGAGCGATGACATCACTCCGGTGAGAGCGGTAATATCACTCTGGTGAGAGCGATGACATCACTGCGGTGAGAGCGATGACATCACTCCGGTGAGAGCGGTAATATCACTCCGGTGAGAGCGATGACATCACTGCGGTGAGAGCGATGACATCACTCCGGTGAGAGCGGTAATATCACTCTGGTGAGAGCGATGACATCACTCCGGTGAGAGCGATGACATCACTCCGGTGAGAGCGGTGACATCACTCCGGTGAGAGCGATGACATCACTCCGGTGAGAGCGATGACATCACTCCGGTGAGAGCGATGACATCACTCCCGTGAGAGCGATGACATCACTCCGGTGAGAGCGATGACATCACTCCGGTGAGAGCGATGACATCACTCCGGTGAGAGCGATGACATCACTCCAGTGAGAGCGATGACATCACTCCGGTGAGAGCGATGACATCACTCCGGTGAGAGCGGTAATATCACTCTGGTGAGAGCGATGACATCACTCCGGTGAGAGCGGTAATATCACTCTGGTGAGAGCGATGACATCACTCCAGTGAGAGCGATGACATCACTCCGGTGAGAGCGATGACATCACTCCGGTGAGAGCGATGACATCACTCCGGTGAGAGCGATGACATCACTCCGGTGAGAGCGATGACATCACTCCAGTGAGAGCGATGACATCACTCCGGTGAGAGCGATGACATCACTCCGGTGAGAGCGGTAATATCACTCTGGTGAGAGCGATGACATCACTCCGGTGAGAGCGATGACATCACTCCGGTGAGAGCGATGACATCACTCCGGTGAGAGCGATGACATCACTCCGGTGAGAGCGGTAATATCACTCTGGTGAGAGCGATGACATCACTCCGGTGAGAGCGGTAATATCACTCTGGTGAGAGCGATGACATCACTCCGGTGAGAGCGATGACATCACTCCGGTGAGAGCGATGACATCATTGGTCCAGAAGATTAAGGCGACACAGACGCATGAGGTGAACTTGGAGTCGGACCCTGAGCAGCGAGAGGCGACGGTTGCTGGTGCGAGGACGGTCCGACCCCGATGGTGACCACGTGGCAACAGTTTGATCTGAGGTGATGATGAGGATCAGCTACTCCTCAATGTGTGAAGAAAAAAAAAACAAGTGGATCCTTCACTGGTGGAGTTTCACTGCGAGGACAAGGAGGAGATTTGAGAGATTTTTTTGAAGGTTTTCGATTCCACTTGTGCTTCTTTTTCTCATCCTTCGTTTCACAGTGATTTCAACTGGAACACTTTCTAAAGCGGGGTCGGGAGGCCCGGTCACAAGCAGGTGGAATCCCTGAAGAAGAAAAAAACATTTAAAAAAAAGTTAAAACTCAAATAACATTGTTTTTAAAAAGTATTTGTCTGGTCAATTTTTCTAATTTTCATATTTTTAATTGATGATTATTTGAGACTCGACTAAAAAAAATGAGCCGAAAAAATAATTTGTTGCAGTGCATTGTGGGATAAAACTGTGGTGTTTTACACTGGCAGAGGTTATGGAAGAATAAGAGAGTCGTCAACATATTGTTAAATTTAACATATAAATGTTGGAATTCTTTAACTAATTGTTGTATTTTATCTCATTATTATTTTTATAGTTTAATTAATAATTGATACATTGAAAGGTTGAAATAGTTTTTAATTGAATTGAATAAAATTCAACAATTTGTAAATTTAAACATTGAATTTGTCTTGATTGATTATTTTAATTCAACATTTTTTTATATTTAAATGTTGAATTTGTTTTAATTGAATATTTAACTATTTATATATTTAAAACTGTTGTTTTCTATAATTAAAATAGTTTTAAAATTACTGTAAGAAAAAAAACATTAATTTTGAATTGAATTGATTAAAAACAAATAAAAAAACAGGAAAAACAACTAAAATAAAAAGGTCTTAAGTTATAAATATATATAAGAAGATCGAATATATCTTTAATAAAAGGTAAAGTCATTAAAAACTGATGAAAACCATGTTAATGGAGGTAAAACCACACAACTGTGATGACCTTGACATAAGGGGTCACAGAAGGTCAGGGGTTCAGTCAAGAAGAGCTGCTGCACAAGATCAGTCAAACCTTCTTTACTTCCTTTTCTTTTCATCCCTCTTTTACTTTACGTTGACAGAATCACTGAAGATGTAAAGACGTGTAAAATAATGTTAAACACGAGCTTCTTAATATTCAGCTGAACGTCAAAGATTCTCATCCTCAGGAAGAAAATGTAACTTTAGACTTTTGGAGAGAAGATGAGCACGAATGCTCCTCCCATGATGCAACACTAGTAGACTCAGGGACTCATTTCATCCATCCATCCATCTATCCATCTATCGTATCCATTTATCCATCCATTTATCCATCATATCCATTTATCCATCCATCCATCCATCCATCCGTCCATCTATCTTATCCATTTATCCATCCATTTATCCATCATATCCATTTATCCATCCATCCATCCGTCCATCTATCTTATCCATTTATCCATCCATTTATCCATCATATCCATCCATCCATCCGTCCGTCCATCTATCTTATCCATTTATCCATCCATTTATCCATCATATCCATTTATCCATTTATCCATCCATCCATCCGTCCATCTATCTTATCCATTTATCCATCCATTTATCCATCATATCCATTTATCCATCCATCCATCCGTCCATCTATCTTATCCATTTATCCATCCATTTATCCATCATATCCATCCATCCATCCGTCCGTCCATCTATCTTATCCATTTATTCATCCATTTATCCATCATATCCATTTATCCATTTATCCATCCATCCATCCGTCCATCTATCTTATCCATTTATCCATCCATTTATCCATAATATCCATTTATCCATCCATCCATTTAAACATCCATTTATCCATCATATCCATCCATCCATCGTATCCATCCATCCATCTATCTATCTATCCATCCATTGTATCTATCCATCCATTGTATCTATCCATTTATCTATCATACATCCATCCATCATATCCATCCATCCATTGTATCCATCAATTAATCCATCCATCATATCCATCCATCCATCGTATCATCCAGCTATCCATCCATTGTATCCATTCATCCATCATATCCATCCATCCATCCATCGTATCGATTTTTCTATCCATCCATCCATCCATTGTATCCATCAATTAATCCATCCATCATATCCATCCATCCATCCATCGTATCCATTCATCCATCCATCCATCATATCATCCAGCTATCCATCCATCCATCCGTCCATCTATCTTATCCATTTATCCATCCATTTATCCATCATATCCATCCATCCATCCGTCCGTCCATCTATCTTATCCATTTATCCATCCATTTATCCATCATATCCATTTATCCATCCATCCATCCGTCCATCTATCTTATCCATTTATCCATCCATTTATCCATCATATCCATTTATCCATCCATCCATCCGTCCATCTATCTTATCCATTTATCCATCCATTTATCCATCATATCCATCCATCCATCCGTCCGTCCATCTATCTTATCCATTTATCCATCCATCCATCCGTCCATCTATCTTATCCATTTATCCATCCATTTATCCATAATATCCATTTATCCATCCATCCATTTAAACATCCATTTATCCATCATATCCATCCATCCATCGTATCCATCCATCCATCTATCTATCTATCCATCCATTGTATCTATCCATCCATTGTATCTATCCATTTATCTATCATACATCCATCCATCATATCCATCCATCCATTGTATCCATCAATTAATCCATCCATCATATCCATCCATCCATCGTATCATCCAGCTATCCATCCATTGTATCCATTCATCCATCATATCCATCCATCCATCCATCGTATCGATTTTTCTATCCATCCATCCATCCATTGTATCCATCAATTAATCCATCCATCATATCCATCCATCCATCCATCGTATCCATTCATCCATCCATCCATCATATCATCCAGCTATCCATCCATCGTATCCATTCATCCAACCATCTATCGATCATCCATCGTATCCATTCATCCATCCATCCATCGTATTCATTTTTCTATCCATCCATCCATCCTATCCATCCATCCATCGTATCCATTTTTCTATCCATCAATCCATCCATTGTATCTATCAATTAATCCATCCATCCATCGTATCCATCCATCCATTGTATCCATCAATTAATCCATCCATCCATCATATCCATCCATCCATTGTATCCATCAATTAATCCATCCATCCATCATATCCATCCATCCATTGTATCCATCAATTAATCCATCCATCATATCCATCATCCATCCATTGTATCCATTCATCCATCCATCATATCCATCCATCCATTGTATCCATCAATTAATCCATCCATCATATCCATCATCCATCCATCGTATCCATTCATCCATCCATCATATCCATCCATCCATTGTATCCATCAATTAATCCATCCATCATATCATCCAGCTATCCATCCATCATATCCATTCATCCAAGCATCTATCGATCATCCATCGTATCCATTCATCCATTCATCTATCGATCATCCATCCATCCATCCATCCATCATATGCATCATCCATCGTATCCATCGACCCATCTAGCATCCATCCATCCATCGTATCCATCCATCCATCCATTACTACCGCCTTATCCTTTATGGGGGTCGCGGGGAGACTGGAGTCTATCCCAGTTTGATTGGGCGAGAGGCAGGGGACACCCTGGACAGGACACCAGTCTGATGCAGGGCACACAAAGACAGACAACCATTCACACACACACTCATACATACGGAAAATTTCCCAAAGTTCCCAATCAACCTCTGTATGTGTTTGGACTGTGGGAGGAAACCGGAGTGTCCGGAGTAAACCCACTCAACACGGGGAGAACATACAAACTACACACTCAATGACCTTCACACGTCGTGATCATCAAAACAGGGATGAATGTGATTTTTTTAATTGCTTGTTTTTGGATGAATCTCATCAACAGATGAATCAACAGAACCTGATGCTCTCAGATCTACAGGCTTTGAACGTTTTGAAGCTGATTCACTGAAGATCAGATGATTTGGTTAAAGCTTAATGAGGCTTGAAAATAACTTTTTCTAGAGAAGTTCTCGTGTTGAGTGTTTGAAAATATGCAGGTGCGCCTGAAATCAGAGGGAGAAAAAAATGTAAAAAATCTTGAGATCACCTCTGGAAACATTCCAGGTTCAAGGAGCAATTAAAACGTTTTTTTAAACACAATATTTGTCATATTTCTTGACTTTAATAAGGGATCACAAACACGCTGACTTGTATTTATCCTTCATGGCCGTGTGTGTGGAATAAGATCAACTATATATATATTTTTAATAAGTGATGTATGTATACATATATATATATATATATATATATATACACACACACACACATACATACATATATATATAGACATACATACATACAGATATATATATATGGAATGGTAGGTGACTAAGATTAAAAGAGATAATATTATACACAGTATATTTTTTATAGGTTTATGTATACACTGTATATGTATTTGTACATAATACATACAATTTTCTTTGTTTTTTTTCTTGGTCCCCTTCACGTCCAATACATTACCCAGTACTTAAGTTAATTGAAGTTAGGGCGAAAAAAAATAGTACGAATAATAAAATACAATCATAATAAACGTGTTTATACACAATAAAACAGCAATATTCAGCAATGCCGGTGGAAACTAAAGGTTACAAACACAACAAAAAAGTACAGAAAATGACTAGAACTTCTGTTCTAAACAATAAATTACTATATACAGAGTTTTCTTTTCTGTATATAAATCTGAGCCATGAATATATATATATACACACATACATATATATATATGGAATGGGAGGGGACTAAGATTAAAACAGATAATATTATATACGGTATAATTTTTATAGGTTTATGTATATACTGTATATGTATTTGTACATAATACATACAATTTTCTTTGTTTTTTTTCTTGGTCCCCTTCACGTCCACAACATTACCCAGTACTTAAGTTAATTATAGTTAGGGCGAAAAAAAATAGTACGAATAATAAAATACAATCATAATAAACGTGTTTATACACAATAAAACTGCAATATTCAGAAACTAAAGGTTACAAACACAGCAGAAGGTACAGAAAACGACTATAACTTCTGTTCTAAAAAATGAATCACAATATACAGTTTTCTTTTCTGTATATAAATCTGAGCCATGAATATATATATATATATATCTTTTTTTTTTTAATCAAGTTGAGGCCTTTTCTCAGCAAAATGTAGTTTATTATCCTACAAGCTGAGATATCATTCAAATAAACTGAGGATAAACCAGACAGTGACACGAGTCATCATCTCACCTTCACGACCTCCGTTGACCCCCACGACCTCTAGATGTGCGTCTCCACGTCCGTGTACCCGGGCAGGAGGTCTCCGTTGGTGCAGCTCTTTCCCTCTCCAGCAGGGGGTCCGGGGGTCAACATGTGTGCGGTGGTCTCCCCCGACGCCCGCTGCTGTCGCCCGTACATCCGCGGCACGAAGAACAGGACGATCCCGCCCACCATGGGGGGCACGCCGGCCAGAGAGAAGGCCACCGTGTAGCTGTCCCAGTAGCCGATCAAGAGACCTGAAAAGATTGTTTTGTTAACGATCACACCCTCCATGTTGATAACACCGTCGGGATTATATAGGTCAGAGTGACGCCTCCTGTCACTCAACAGACTGTAACCTACATTTGTTTGCAAGCATGCAACCCTGTGAACCTACAGCAGCACAGCGAGGTCACGGAGTTTAAGTGCGCCATATGTTTGGTCCACACGGCCGGGAACACAAGAGGAAGGGGTGTGTGTGCGCTCGGATATACTGTACATTCCTGCCGGGTACACGCTGTACTGCGTATGTTGATCTTTTTGTCTCCTGCACACCATGTGAAGCCCTTTCTTTTTCTTTTTTTTTTTGTCTAGGATTATAAACCCCGGACGAGCTCGCAGTATAAATACATGTTTGTCGGAAGTTAAACTATGAACTCCAGGGCAACATGGTTCGACTATTTCGACACTTTTAAGTCCAACTTGTGCGACTAGAAAATCCATGTTAGGTAACACGTGTCGTTTCGCTTCCAGAGGCAAATCAAAACCAGACGAGCGCGACGCGTACCTGAGGAACAGGTCAGGAAATGTGCGTTTTCATGGCCCTTTGAAAGCTTTCGGTTACAGGAGAAATTAATTTAAATCAAGAGCCTCAACGACGTGTTTGAATGTAGGTCACACCTGTGCACGGCTGCAGGCCTTCAAGGTTGTAACGTGAGATTTGAACACGTTTAAGATGGAAATGGAAAAAAACAGGTCCTTTGTTTCAGTTTTATGTCCAGCATCTCCATTTCCTTCTTCCACAAATGTGTGTGTGTGCATGATCCATAAATATACCCTTCAAAAACTAAATCAAATTATAATTTCTTATTTTAAAATCCAACTTTTGGCGCCTGTGGTCCCTGACGCACAACTAACATATGTAGATAAACCACCCATTTTTTTATTTTTATATATTATTCATTAAATTGAAGCGATTTTTAAATATTTTTTACCGCATTATGGCACGAAATTAGCCGCATCGTTGTAAGAGTCACATCAGGGTTTTCTTTGCCTTCTTGCATTAATATTTAATCATTTTATCATTGACTTGGATGCAGACATACTTTAATTAATCCTTTATTGTCACTAAAATTAATTGTCTTAGGAGGTAAAACTAGGAATTTAAATGACATACTTAACTGTGTCTGTTTACTTTAAAATAAGGGTTAAATCAATCTTAATATAAATCATGTTATTGTGTTATTATTATGTTAAAAAAGCTATTGCAATATATATATAGATATTTATATAAGAGGTAAAAAATATATATATATTTTAATGTTGTAGTTTTGAAAAGGTAAAAAATATATATATATATATTTTAATGTTGGAGTTTTGAAAAGTTAAAAAATACATATATTTTAATGTTGGAGTTTTGAAAAGGTAAAAAAATATATATATATATTTTAATGTTGGAGTTTTGAAAAGGTAAAAAATATATACATATATTTTAATGTTGTAGTTTTGAAAAGGTAAAAAAATATTTATATATTTTAATGTTGTAGTTTTGAAAAGGTAAAAAAATATATATATATTTTAATGTTGGAGTTTTGATAAGGTAAAAAAATATATATATATTTTAATGTTGGAGTTTTGAAAAGGTAAAAAAATATATATATATTTTAATGTTGGAGTTTTGAAAAGGTAAAAAAAATATATATATATTTTAATGTTGTAGTTTTGAAAAGTTAAAAAATATATATATTTTAATGTTGTAGTTTTGAAAAGGTAAAAAAAATATATATATTTTAATGTTGTAGTTTTGAAAAGGTAAAAATATATATATATATATTTTAATGTTGTAGTTTTGAAAAGGTAAAAACAATATATATATATTTTAATGTTGTAGTTTTGAAAAGGTAAAAAAATATATATATATTTTAATGTTGTAGTTTTAATGTAAAAAATCCCCAGAGAATGCCGGGTACTTCAGCTGGTATATATATATACATACATACATACATACATACATACATACATACATACATATATACCAGCTGAAGTACCCAACGTTCTCTGGGGATTATTTAAAGACACAAAACTGCAAAAATATTTAAAATTTTAAATACAATATTCTATTGTTCCATTAATATGCTCACATGGACTTTTTCAGGTCGATCACAACCGACTATGAAAAATGATGAAGAATCCACCGAGAACTGAAAGAAGACGAAAAACATTGAAAGACTTGAGACTTTTAAAACTCTGTAACTTTTAAAACTAATTCCGTTCAAAACCTTCCTTGAATGAGACGCAGAACGAGGCACATGTTCTCTGTTAGGAATAATATTCATAGAATTGGAAGCAGGTTTAGCAATAAAAAAAACAGAAGGTAATTATTCTTTAAATTAATTTCCGTGTCACATTCCAGGCGTTGGCTTCGATCCCGAACACCTCAGAGTAACAAGCCGACCATTCACTGGTGTGTTTCCTGTACTGTACTCTCAGCGTTCTGCTGTCCTACAGAAGAAAAGACCTTCCAGGCTTCATGCCAGGAGCCATGTTTTTTTTTTTCTCAAGGAATGTTCTCACCAGCTATAGGAGGGCCGGCCGTCATGGGAACGGCGATGAGGCCGAGAAGGTAGCCGATGGCCTGCGACGCCTGCATGGGTCCCACCAGCTCGAAGACTATGGGCGCCATCAAGGTGAGGAAGCAGCCGTCGCAGAGGCCCAGGAACACACAGACCACCACCAGACCCTCGAACACCGAGCACTGGGGGATCAGGATGGACATCACGCCCAGAGTGATGAAGGACGCCACCTGAGAGGAAGCATGAAGGGTTGGAAGTCATCATGATATCGTAGTTACCTTCTTAGTTACTGTCAAAATACTTTCTATAAAATGATTGAGAAGTGGATTGTTTATCAGTGATTTATATCCAAAAAATTATAGTTGAAAATTGTTTGATTAAAGTTGAAAATTGTTTGATTATAGTTGAAAATTGTTTGGTTATAGTTGAAAATTGTTTGATTATAGTTGAAAATGGTTTGATTATAGTTGACAATTGTTTGATTATAGTTGAAAATGGTTTGATTATAGTTGAAAATTGTTTGATTATAGTTGAAAATGGTTTGATTATAGTTGACAATTGTTTGATTATAGTTGACAATTGTTTGATTATAGTTGAAAATGGTTTGATTATAGTTGAAAATTGCTTGATTATAGTTCAAAATTGTTTGGTTATAGTTGAAAATTGTTTGATTATAGTTGAAAATTGCTTGATTATAGTTGAAAATTGCTTGATTATAGTTGAAAATTGTTTGATTATAGTTGAAAATTGTTTGATTATAGTTGAAAATTGCTTGATTATAGTTCAAAATTGTTTGGTTATAGTTGAAAATTGTTTGATTATAGTTGAAAATTGTTTGATTATAGTTGAAAATTGCTTGATTATAGTTCAAAATTGTTTGTTTATAGTTGAAAATTGTTGGGTTATAGTTCAAATTGTTTGATTATAGTTCAAATTGTTTGATTATAGTTGAAAATTGTTTGATTATAGTTGAAAATTGTTTGATTATAGTTGAAAATTGTTTGATTATAGTTAAAAATGTTTGATAACAGTTGAAAATTGTTTGTTTATAGTTGAAAATTGTTGGATTATAGTTCAAATTGTTTGATTATAGTTCAAATTGTTTGATTATAGTTGAAAATTGCTTGATTATAGTTGAAAATTGTTTGATTATAGTTAAAAATGTTTGATTACAGTTGAAAATTGTTTGTTTATAGTTGAAAATTGTTGGATTATAGTTCAAATTGTTTGATTATAGTTCAAATTGTTTGATTATAGTTGAAAATTGTTTGATTATAGTTGAAAATTGTTTGATTATAGTTCAAATTGTTTGATTATAGTTAAAAATGTTGATAACAGTTGAAAATTGTTTGATTATAGTTTAAGATTGTTTGATTATAGTTAAAAATGTTGATAACAGTTGAAAATTGTTAGATTACAGTTGAAAAATGTTTAATTTTGTATTTCTAGATGTTTTCCTTCAACATCTACCATGACTTTGTCTGTATGTAGTTTCAAATGAAGTCATTATCAAGACAACTCTGAACTGCTCCATCACTATCTGGTATTCTGCTGCAACTACCACCTAAAAAAGACTGGATTTTCTTTTATTGTTCATCTGAAGAACACATGATCCGACATCACCGTCCAAAACAATCACATTTGGGTCCCATTGTTTTCAAAATGCACCTTAGTTTTACCATGTGTTACTGTAGTTGGTGACCACAACAATACATCATTCATTTCAAGGTAATACACTAATAAGAATTTTTTCAAAAAGTGACAGCAATGTTTTGAATTTATGAGTCATCTCTGTGTACTTTCCTCAAATTAATTCATCCAACTTTTGGACTTTTTTTTCCTTTTTTCTCCATGTGAACAAACTATCAATGAACAAACTGTTCTAACCCGTGAAATACTGTGAAATGTGTCAATAATCAACCTTTGATTTTAATGTGTGATCCAGTCACGTAGACAGTGTTGTACCAACACACAATTAACACAGTTTTTTGAAAGCACAGAACCAGTCCCAGGTCACCAAAGTAGTACTACACAAGCTAAAACAAAATGTACATGTGAAAAAGTTAAAATATGTAATTTTAATCTGATTTTTAAATCAGATTTTAGAGTTCTAATTGTATAATTTACCATTTAAACTGTTTATAAATGGGCAGGAAACTAGTTTCACTCATAGAAAAGATAATTAAATCCATGACTTCTGACTAAACCCAGCGACCTTCATATAGTTGTATTAATAAACGGGTTGAATGACATGTGATTTAAGTTGGCCTTCAGTGCGATGTTTCCAAATGAAATGCAATCTTTGTGGAGAAGGAACAGAGCCTGGAGTGATAATTAATATCATATTAGTCGTGTGATTATTAACGGTTGCTTGAGTTCAATGAATCTTCAGATCTTCAACTGAGAAAAATCTCTAAATTTAGGAAAATGTTGTCACAACATGATCTGGAGCTTTAATCCATGCTTTTGTGTCTTCTCGTCTGGACTATTGTTACGGTTTGTTTTCGTGTCTAAACAAGAAGGATCTGTCTCGCCTGCAGTTAATACAAAACTCTGAAGAATTCTGAGCCGCTCCACTAGAAGAACTCACATTTCTCCGATCCTTAAAACTCTTCACTGGCTTCCAGTTTCTTTCAGGATCAACTTTGAAATTCTGGTTCTTACTTTCAGAGCTATTCATGGTCAGACCTTCCATCAGTGATCTGATCCAGCCTTACACTCCAGCTCGGGCTCTGAGGTCTGTGGATCAGAATCTACTGATGGTTCCTGAACACGCTTCTGGACCAGAGGAGAGAAATCCTTCCAGTTTGATGATCTACTGACTCCTTCAAGAAACATCTGAAGACATTTTTTGTTATTATTACTCCTGTGTTTTTCTCAGTATTATCTTGACCTTTAAAGTATATATTTTATAGAGTATTGTTTTGATAGTTTAAGAGCTTTGTGACCCTGGTCTGGAAAAGCGCTATATAAATACAAATTACTTACTTACTTATAGAAAAATCCCCTTAAAAGTACGTCGAGTTTAAACGTCTTTAATCTCAAACTAAATATTGACCATAAATCACATCGCTATATACATTTGAATCCCATTATAAAATCAAAGTAATGAATAAATAACTGTCAGATCTTTGGCAGAGAAGAACAGGAAATAACATTTCCCTCCTCCGATGCGAAGGTGAAGGGATTTGCGGTCGGTTTTGAAAGAGAGCTCGGAGGTTTCATCCGGAGTTTCACCAGAAGAAGAAGAAGAAGTGGCATATCTGATTTTCACTCGCGTCTCAACTTTCCTGACCCGCCGTCCTCGTTTCCCTCCCCTCAGGACTCGCTTCAGTGGAAACACTCTCCAGCTGAGTAATTTTTCTTGCAACACAAAGACCTTTTTTTTTTTTTTGGGCGCCTGTTGCTACGGGTTGAAGTCGGGGCTTAACGAGACAAACTTTGATCTGATCAAATAGAGTTAACCTGAAACTACCGTCGGCCACCGAACTTTGCTCGTCTGGGTTTTGACGCGAGCCAGCCTCGGGGTAAACATCAGAAGATCAAAACCGGAACCATGTCAGACATCCCTCTGTGGAGGATTAGCTTTCGTCGACGTGATTCTTTTTTTTTTGTCATAAAACAAAAGAGATCCTCCTCTGGGTCCATCTCATCAACGATTAACAACGTCTTGACGAGATGAGAGGAAGATTTTCCCTTTGAAGCGTCTCTTATCGCATGAGAAAATCTTTAAGATGCAAAAAAGACATCCTTCAGTACGTTTTTTTTTAACTTATCATGTGAAACATTCTTCACGCTCTGATGTATATCGTCTTATGACGGGCATTTGTATGATTTAATTGTGGGGGGGTTTTTCCCAGTAGTTGATCTTTGGCAACCTTACTAATCCTTATCCAGTATTTTCGCTTGAAATAGATGATTCCTGATGCAACAGATAATGATAAAAGGGATTTATTTGGTAATATTGCGCAAACACAATGTGTGGGAGGGACTAATTACCACACCCACCTTACTCATGGTAAACTCCCATGATGCCTTTTTTACAGACTGCTCTCGGATTGGTCGTTACGATACCGTTTTTAAATTCTATGTCGCTATAGCAAAATAGATCCAAGAATGTAATGGGTTGGCTGGGCGGCAAAGCTTTACTGGAGCTTTTCACCTTTTTACTGAAAGAGTTATTGAGAATTGTGTTCTTAGGGTCATAGTGACCCGAAGGCCCGAAACCTGGCTTCGGTAAATACACATGCAGTGGTGAAGACAACACAAGGGATACCACAAACACATTTGTCCTCGGGGCCACCGGGTCACATTGACCCTGAGACAACACAAGGGTAAAATTTTCAAACTTAGGTGTTTTTTTACCGTGAGTAACTATTAATTGTGTTTAACTGTGAGTGAATAAAATATTAGATTTCCTTGGTTGTAATATGTAATTCAACACAGTGTTTATTCAGAGTCTAGTGGACCCTGTGGCCCGGGAACAAACGTGTTTGTGGTATCCCTTGTGTTGTCTCTGGGTTGAGTTGACCCGAAGGCCCCAAAAACAAATGTGTTTGTGGTATTCCTTGTGTTGTCTCTGGGTCAAGGTGAAAACCCCCCCTGGCTTTCACATTGACTAAGAGACAACACAAGGAATACCACAAACACATTTGTATTCAGGCCTTCGGGTCACCTTGACCCTGTACGTAACCCAGGCAATAACAAGTGGAACCAATGTATTATTATTGCTTTACTTATTAAAAACCAATATGTGAAGACCCCTTTAGTGAGAATTTAAACTTTAAAGTAGAACACATTTACTATGAAGTACTCAGTAAATAAATATATTTTACAAAGTGCAACTCTAGGGAAACAATAGCAGAACACTTCTTTAAGATTTAAAGAAAGAAAAAATGATGCATTTCCAAAAGTAAATATTGCAAACAATAAGCTTTAATCACGGCAGTAAGATTCCTTATTATGGTTATTATTTCATGAAGTATTACTATACTCTACTCTACTCTACTCTACATCTGCATCACTCTTAATATAGTGCTTGTGAAGGTCAACTTATTTCACTGAAATACAGTTGTACATTATGAGCACAACACGAAAAATAAATGTGTGTTTTTACCTGCATGTAAATTTTATTAGGGCCAGAGACCATGTCCCCAATCTTCCCAAAAGTGAGGCGCCCGATTCCAGACGACGCCCCAATGCAAACGAGGAGGATCCACTCCTTCTCCTTGGTTTTGAACTGCATCCTCACAAATTTCACCTGAAAAAAAACAACAACACATATTTCTTCAATACGATCACGGGCGTCCAGGGCGAATTTTAAAGTAAACTTTGTCTGGATATTTTTTTACACAGCGGGACCGGACGACCCGAAACGCTTATAGGTCAACGCTCCTCCTCCTGCTCCTCGCTGTCCTCGGGTTCAACTCTGACCTAAAAGCTCTCCTGGTCCTTTTTTTCTGAATGTTCTTGTTTAATGTTTGCTTTGCTTTGAAGACGTCCGATGGTGGCTATAAGTTGAGAATGTTTAAGGTACACAAGGGAGGGAGGAGGGTTAAATACGGGCGACGTTTCCCGATTTTTTCAGAACCACAACAAAGACCGGGGCTTTGTTTACATCTGGGGCTGGGCCTGAAACAACAGGTCTGACGGAGGGAGGCCGGAGCTAAAACATCCGACATCTGGATGGAAATATTCACTTCCTCGCTCGCCAAAGGTGACATATTGTGTGAGCGAGGACGGTTTTTACCGACGGCTTTACATCACACTCTGGATACCGTTTAGTAGTACTTTAATATCCGGTCCTTAAAACTCTTCACTGGCTTCCAGTTTCTTTCAGGATCAACTTTAAAATTCTGGTTCTTACTTTCAGATCTATTCATGGTCAGGCTCCTCCTTACATCACTGATCTGATCCAGCCTTACACCCCAGCTCGGACTCTGAGGTCTGTGGATCAGAACCTACTCATCTTAAGACGTTTCTATTTGTTCAGGCTTTTCCTTGAATTTCTCGAACTCCTGTGTTGTTCTCAGTATTATCTTGATCTTTAAAGTATGTACTTTTTTTGAGTATTGTTTTGATTGTTTAAGCGCTTTGTGACCCTGGTCTCGAAAAGCGCTATATAAATAAATATTACTTACTTACTTACTTACTTACTAATATAAATTATAATAATAATAATTATGTAGATTATTTTAATTCAAAATAAACATTTTTAATTATTAATTGTATTAACCAGCACTTTCTTTCACTTAAGAACTCTGTGTTGCTGCATTAGTACATACCTATAGAATCTTTTTTATACATTAATATATATAAAGACATGTACATCTGTGGACTTTCAAGTGATATTTCACCCAACATTCAAACTTCACTTATTTTCTACTCATGTCGACTAAGGTTTAGGATAATTTTCAGATTAATCTGTTCCTTTTTTATAGTTATGGACAAAAATGTTTGTTCATTTTAATGTAGCAACTGGAGCTCAGTCGTCTTCATCTTCGCCCAAAAAGACACTTAAAAACATCCAAATACGTCCATATACTGCTCGTCTGTAACGTCCCTCTTGTATTAAGTAAGTAAGTCATTTGTATTTATACAGCGCTTTTCCAGACCAGGGTCACAAAGCGCTTGAGCAGTCAAAACAATATTCAATAAAATATATACTTGAAAGGTTATGACACATAAAAAAAACTTAAATAAATCTATATTTTGAGTTAGTTTTGAGTGGATCTCCAGGTCTCTCATCAAATACACTGCAAATGTTCGTTTACAAGATTTACACTGATGGCCTCGCAGCTTCTGCTTAAAACCAGCTTAAATGTATAGACTTTTTTTCATTTATTTCCACATCAATATCTCATGTTGTGGCTTCAAAACAAGATGGACTTTAGAGACAATGTGTTTTTTTTCTTTTTGGACTAAGACAACTGAGCTCCACAGTCGCTAAAATTAAAATGCTGGCGGCGTCCTTTAGCTTTACTGTCTTTGATCCTTACTTTATTAAAGTTTGGTTTGGTTTCATAGTGAATTTGGAAATACTTCCGTCTAATTTAATGTGCGTTTCTTTAGAGATTTGTCGTCCCTTCGCTGACGTCTACTCATTAAAATAAAGACTATTCTATTAGTCTATTGGCAGAATATCATCTCATGGTCTCAAGTTTACAGGGAACCCAAAACTGTTGTCTTATATTTTTTATAGCTTGAGGAGAAAAAAATCTCAAACAGTAAAAGCCTGAAATCAAATTAAATGATTTGAGCGACAATAAAAAAATAATAATCAGCTGATGTTTGTGAAGCTGATGATGGGAGTCTCATCGTTTGTTCATCTTTGTTCTAATGCTTGTTCTAAGGTGACTTTCATGGACACAAATGGATGTGAAAGTTGTGTCTTATTAGTATTATGTCAGCGTTCTGGGCTTTTGTGACGGAGGACAAGAGCTGCGTTAGTTGGTGTTCCTTCACATGGAGACAAGTCAACTGAGGTCGTTCGAACATCTAGTTAGGATGCGCCTCGGATGCTTCCTTAGAGAGGTGTTCCTGAGCCGGTCCAGCTGGGAGAAGGCCAATCTTCGCCTGAGTATTCCCTTAGAAAACCTAGCGGGAAGTCACGGTTCATTTCTAAAGCTGCTGCTCATTGCCCTGAAAGTGGATGCAAAACACGCTGGATGATGGTAAACGTGGTTTAAGCTACTGCTTTCTCAATGTACTCCATTGTCTTTATAGTTGAACTTAAACGTTTGACATTCGAGTATTTCACTCCTGGGTTTCCATGTTTCTCTGTAAGAACGATGAATATCTTTTTCTACGTCACATCTTAACAAAGTGTGGTCCAGGGGCCACATGCAGCCATTTGTGTGCATCAATGTGGCCCTTGAACTGTTTGAAAAGTATCTCCAAGTTGTTCAAGTTATTGTTTCATGACTTTCGTTTTTGTTCCTTTAATTTGCCCCCAATTTATGAATATTTATTATTCCTTAAAATAAATATATCAGTAATATCTATTATTAATATTATTATATAGTTTAATATTATTACTTGGTTTACATCAGGCCACCATTTATTAATTCTTTTATTTACTTTTGTTATTAAAATATATCATTTCTGATGTGATTTATATTTAAATCAAATTGATCTTTTAAGACATTTTGAACTCTTCAATTTAGGGGTTTTTTTTCCAATTCTTGCTACTTTTCTTTGTGTCTTCTTTCTTTTTGAGGGAAAACGTCTCACAATAATCATCATGGAATCACTGCATAAATATCAGTGGAAACATTTTTTCTTTTTTGTTATTTACGTTATCATTAATTTGCTTTGGTTATGATCAAGTGTTTATCATCAACCAGCTGGTGATGTGGTTGAAAGAACATTCATTCATTCATTCATTCATTCATTCATTCATTTTCTGTTCCACTTATTCCCTTATCGGGGACGCAGGGGAGCTGGAGTCCATCCCAGCTACATCGGGCGAGAGGCTGGGGACACCCTGGACAGGACTCCAGTCTGTCACAGGGCACACCAAGACATACAGACAACCATTCACACACTTATACCTATAGTCAACTTTCCCAAGTTCCCAATCAACCTCTGTATGTTTTTGGACTGTGGGAGGAAACCGGAGTTCCCGGAGTAAACCCACGCCACACAAGGGCGAACATACAAACTCCAAACAAAAAGGTTACAATTGCAAAAGATATTTGTAACAATCAAACACATATTAAGTTTGTAAAATGCATTAAATCTTCTTACCAGATGCACGTACGGCACGAAGTAACCCAGGACTGCGGTCGCGACACCAAAAGCCCAAACCCGGTAGGTAGTGATGTGACACACTCGCAGGTTGAAGTACCTCCTGACTCCCGCCAGCGCTCGACCGCACCCGTCCCCGCTCCGAGCAGTGGACCGGTCCGGGGAGTCGGGCGGTCCGTGAGACATGCCCGGAGGACCCATGCCTTGTCCGGCGGGGAGCAGGGGCTTGAAGGTCAGGGCCAGCAGGGCCTGAACCAGCATGAAGAGGCTGAGGATCTGGAAGGCCCTGGCCAGGCCCAGAGGTTCCGCCACCTCTTTGAGCAATATCGGGAGCCCGATGGAAAACAGGCTGGCGCCGGCGGTCACCACCCCGTTGGCCAGACCCAGTCGTCGACGGAAGTAGTGTCCCAGGATCACCAGGGAGGGCTGGAAGGCGAAAGAGGATCCGCAGCCAAATAATATACCATACGTGAAATAGCGGAGACTCAGAGAGCTGCGGAGGAAAAAAGATCCGTTGTGGTCCAGTGGGATAATAATGTTAAAAACAAGCTTCATCTAAAGCAGTTTATACTATTGTTTAGTGTATTTCCCAGTGATCTTTACGTTAATAAACCAAGCTTACGTGGCAAAGGATGTACTGAGGAGTCCTATGAATGCTACCGCTGCTCCGCTGACCGCCGTCTTCCTGCAGCCAAAGTGGTCCGTGAACATGCTGACCACCGGCGAGCAGAAGAAGATCATCCCCATGGCCAGAGCACCGACCCAGGCTGCGAGAAGAACCAGAGAAAAAGCGGTTAAAGGACAAGCTTTTTTTTTTTTTTTAGTAGAAACCCCCGAAAACCAGAGACATCATTTGACTTGACCTACTTTCACTGGAACTAGATTGACTCGTTCACCAAAACACGATTTGAGTTAAGTCATTGGGATCATTCCTCATAAGGAAATGATGATATTATAAATACAAATTACTTACTTACTTAATTATTTCATGTTTATCTTTGTATCCATTTCTTTGTGATAGTTAATTTGGTATATGTTCTTTATATTTGCCCTTTGTTATCCCTTGCACTTGGTTATTTTCACTTTGTTCTTGGTTTTATGAATCTATTGTCTCCTGTGAACTGGAAACCCAATTTCCCGAAGGAGATCTCAAGAGGGATTAATAAAGTCTATCTATCCATCTATCTATCAATTATCAAACCTTAAAAATCTAAAGATGGAGATTATTTGTATGGTCTGCTCATGGTTTTACTCATGGTTATTGGGAAACAAAATGCTGTACAAGTCACGGATTTACTTGTTAAAACCATTTATTCTAGTTGTTAAGCTTTATTTTTTTTACTATTACATGTCGTTACTCTCAGCTTAATGTAATTTAGAACATTTAAAAAATAATATAATTTGATATGTACTGAAGTAAAGTAAGAATATTTTGTTCATTTAACAAAAATGCTTTGAATAAATAAATCACTATTGAATAAACCCATTTGATGTGTGATATGAAAGCTAGGGTGGTCCAAGCTCTCTCTCTCTCTCTCTATATTTGGTCATGGATCTGCCCATGTGGTTCTGCTCGCAGCCAGACACTGGAAACCAAAAGTCACTGACATGATTGATGGCTTGATGTTGTATAATTCTTAAACCAGCTCAACGGGATCCATAACATTAACTCGATGAAAGTACAAATATAATGAAATATATCATTTTATTCATCTCCCATAAAACTACAAAAGCAACCAGCAAAATGTATACGACTTTGTCGTAAATTTATATAATTAGAAACCTTTTTTAGGCATTTGAAATACGGTTATTAGCAAAGACCTTAATGGCAAAGCAGGTCTTTCCAGATCTCACTAACACCTACAGTACTAGCGAAGAAAAGGAGTCGTGCTTCTGAACAGAGAGAGAAATTTGTTAAAAGATTCTAAGATACTGTTCGGTGTTGTAGTGAAACATTAATCTCACACTGTGGTACAAACTATTCAGCTTATATATCAATTTTGGGGCAATATATTCAGCTCACAATACGATATGATGCAATATATTCTGATACACTTGCATGATTTTTCGAACGACTTAGGGGACACTGGACATATTTTGGCTTTAATTTCTATTAATTCATCCAAAAGAGAGTCTAACAATTACAAAGTATCACTAAAATCCAAACGACCGCTTTAAAAGCAGCTGGAGACAACTGTATCCTCTCATCCTCAGGCAACCAGGAGATCCAAGATTTTTATTTTTTCTTTATCTGCTCTTCTTTCTTTAATTGAACTCGCACAAATGAACAAACGCTGTGGGGAGCTTGTTAATTTGAGAATGAAATAAAAAAGGAAGTATTTTAGTTTAAAAACAAACCTTAAAATAAACAAAAAAAAACTATAAAATACTACCATTAAAAAATATAATACCATTTGAAAGCACACCCTTAAAATCAATCAATACATTTTGATTGTATAATCTATTTATTAAAAAAATAATGATACAGTTCTGTTGAATATTGACAAATAAATGTGAAAAATGTATATATACATTATTTTTCCCAATCACACCCTTAATGCATATCCAGTACCACCATTATTGTCTGTGTTTTTGTCCATTTTTCAACATTTTAATTCAATATTTTCGTCCATTGTTGAGGTATTTTGCAGACGGATAACACGCTGATCACATTAGATCTTAGGTAAAGATATCTATAATCGCCTTCATTCATCTGAAACACAAGAGTCTATACTGTTCACCGACATATTCATTACCACTCTTTTTTTTCCCAGATTCTCATCCAAACTTTTACGATCTGAAAGATCAAAGGATAGTCGACGTACACACTGGAGCGAATTGAATCCAAATCTAATCACGTTCATCTTCTGCAGCCGAAACCATGAGGCTTTATCTCACGTCGAGATCTTCTGTTCACACCAGAACGTAATCAAGACTAGTTTCAAGTAGTTTGATGAAACCTAAAGGATTTTTGGTACCGATTCATTTCCTACCGAGGGCCCCGTTCAGGCGATTTAAAAAAGATCAAAAGTCTGGATCAAGAGCTCCGAGAGTTTCTAGTCTAGTGTGTGAGAGAAATCTTCAGCTCGTATCAAAACATAACAAGTCGGAGACGATGCGTTCCCTCAAGTACAAACAAACAAAGGTGGCTCCCTCGGGGGGGGGCTTTAATGTACCCTAAACGTCTGCGATTGTAGCCACACAATAAAGGGAAAAATAATGAAACCGCTCAGACATAAACACTGCAGTGGGATGGAAACATGGGGGTCACACTGTAACATAAAGACATGTGTTGTGCTTCCAATGTCAACACGCTCAACTGCACTATACAGTCTTTGAGGAGGTTGACCTACATAACACGCTCCGGCACATACTTGGTACTTACTTGTACATTATTTTTGGCTTCTTTGAAAGGGGAAAAAAGTGCGCTCACACCGTGCGTCACATGCTTTTTATCTCAATGTTATAATGTATTTCAGTCTAAAAAACATTTTTTCTTTGACAATACCTGGATGGAAAAATCTATTAACAGTTGGAAAATAAACAAATGTAAAATAATGTTATCAGACAATTGTGTGATTTAGAGCGGATGTGTATTGTAGGTAGTACTAATACGCCATTTCACTTAATTGATTTAATTAATTCACTTGAGCTTTAACACATGTCTCGAACTCCAGACCCACGGGCCAAAGACGCCAAAATAAAGTTTAAAAAAAAACAATACAATATATTGCAATACTGAACTAACAATTATATAATTGTAGTATTGTCGACTACTTGACTCTGGTCAAGAATTGACAGACCACATGACTCTTGACAAAGTCGTAACTGCTTTCATTTGTTTTAGAACCAAAATACGTCCAAACGTCAGCTTTAAAAGCTGCTGGAGTCGACTGTATCCTCTCGTCCTCAGTCACCACCGGGATCTCGCAGGTTTTTATTGTTCGTTTGTTGGCGGAGGACGCGATGACTGCCGCCATCTAGCGTCCGTAAGTTTAATTGCAACACAAAAATGAACAAACGCCGTGAATTTTTACATGTTTATTGTAAATAAATAATAACTTTACTTTAAACACACTTTATTCAACTGTAAATCGTCACTTTGCTAACAAATGGGATTCGGTTTTTAATAAATTAAATCGATACATTGCTGTTGAATACAGAAACATTATCGTGAATTCGTATATCGTGATTGATAAGATCCCTATATTCTCGTGACCTAGAAATATTTTTTTGCGTTACCGAAAAGATACGAAACAGAGAGGATAGAAAACACAAAGATAATAAAGATAGATTAACCCTACAAAAATGGCATTACATTGTTAAAATAGTTTGACTCCTTCCATGGTTAAGTTCGAGAGCCATGATCTAATTGCACCGTGAACTGTAGTAACCAGACTGACGTAGAAGTACATTTACATATTGTAAATGTTTGCTTTTTTTAAATTTTTTTTTACAGATTTCTGTCTTTCAGGCAAACAAACTGTATTTAGTCATGAAGGTCATCCGCATCAGTATTAACCCACACAATTGTGACAGAACGCAACTCAGAAAAACTGTGTTATGTATTTAAGGTATATTTTTATTTAAACGAAATTGTCGAAAATTCACTACTATTGAAGTTTTTGCAAATATGTTCCTTCTTTGAACTTTAAGCAATGGCAAAAGGACCCCTTTGGTACCAGTATCGGGTCAAGCCAATACAATGAACATGTTTTTTTTGATAATTATATTTTGCTGGGAGTTCCTACTACTAGTATATTAGAATATAATATACTAGTAAGGTAAAATAAAGTTTTATCGTACTAGTATATTACATTCTATCATATATTTTGCATGATCGAGCCTCCTTATGATCATTAATGGATGACGAGGATCAGTTCATGAAAGATGAAGGTGTCGAGCGAACAAGAGCAGAAAAAACTGGCTCCGTAAATTCACATAAAAATCCTGTTTGTTCTTCAAGTTTTTCAGCCCAATTATGGAATTTAAAAAGATGAAAGAGAACCAACTTCTTGCCTCATATCTTTGATGTTGGATATTTATTCGTAAACACACCGGGGTCGGCCCCCGACGAGTTAGTCGAGTTAATTTTATGTTAATCGGAACCGACGATCCACTTAAGGGTCAACTTCTCGGCTTGATAGTGCTTAAAAGATAAGATTGTGTGCCTCAGGTAAAACTCTTTTTTATAATAATATTACATAATATTTATCTATTTTTATTTCACACTGCAACATCAATCCAGCAGTTTCGTCCTGTACTAAAACATTCTGATTTATTATTATATATTTATGTATCATGAAACCTAACTACCCGTATCATAAACCTCATTAACTGTATCATGAAACCTTATTAACTGTATCATGAAACCTGATTAACTGTATCATAAAACCTTATTAACTGTATCATGAAACCTCATTAACTGTATCATGAAACCTCATTACCTGTATCATAAAACCTGATTAACTGTATTATGAAACCTGATTACCTGTATCATGAAACCTCATTAACTGTATCCTGAAACCTCATTAACTGTATCATGAAACCTCATTACCTGTATCATGAAACCTCATTACCTGTATCATAAAACCTCATTAACTGTATCATGAAACCTGATTAACTGTATCATGAAACCTGATTAACTGTATCCTGAAACCTCATTACCTGTATCATAAAACCTCATTAACTTTATCATGAAAGCTGATTAACTTTATCATGAAACCTGATTAACTGTATCATGAAACCTGATTAACTGTATCCTGAAACCTCATTACCTGTATCCTGAAACCTCATTACCTGTATCATAAAACCTCATTAACTTTATCATGAAACCTGATTAACTGTATCATGAAAACTGATTAACTGTATCATGAAACCTGATTAACTGTATCATAAAACTTCATTACCTGTACCATAAAACCTTATTAACTGTATCATGAAAACTGATTAACTGTACCATAAAACC
Organism: Callionymus lyra; assembly: GCF_982586985.1. Classification (NCBI taxonomy): domain Eukaryota; kingdom Metazoa; phylum Chordata; class Actinopteri; order Syngnathiformes; family Callionymidae; genus Callionymus; species Callionymus lyra. Next base: position 21,426,384 of record NC_141826.1, on the reverse strand, counting down.
TGATCAACTGTATCATGAAACTTCATTACCTCTATCATGAAACCTCATTAACTTTATCATGAAACCTGATTACCTGTATCATAAAACCTGATTAACTATATCATGAAACCTCATTAACTGTATCATGAAACCTCATTACCTGTATCATAAAACCTGATTAACTGTATCATGAAACCTCATTACCTGTATCATGAAACCTCATTAACTGTATCATGAAACTTCATTAACTGTATCATGAAACCTGATTAACTGCATCATGAAACCTCATTACCTGTATCATAAAACCTCATTACCTGTATCATGAAACCTCATTAACTGTATCATGAAACTTCATTAACTGTATCATAAAACCTGATTAACTGTATCATGAAACCTCATTAACTGTATCAATTAAACCTCATTAACTGTATCAATTAAACCTCATTACCTGTATCATAAAACCTGATTAACTGTATCATGAAACCTGATTAACTGTATCATAAAACCTGATTAGGGATCAATAAAGTTTTACCTTACCTTTACTGTAATGAAACCTGATTACCTGTATCATAAACCTCATTATTTATTATTATTATTAAAATATTATTATTTTCAACTCTTTTTCCGACGTGACGTTTAAAGCACTAAAAGGTGATGGTTTTCTCTCCGCCGAGGTGAAAGCACGAGTCGTGTTGTTGTCGTTACGTACATAAACCCGAGGACACGATGTACTCGACACAAGGTACAAAACATTGGGGGCCGTCTCTGATCACCCCACTTTCCCCTCGCTCTGATCTTTGCGAGCGCAACATCCAATCTCCCATTCAGCGGCGCTCCGGAGACACACAGAGTGGCTTGAGTGGAGTGTATTCAACGAGGACAATTGCGGAGGCTGGCAGACGGAGGACCAGATGAAGAGAGTGTGATCCGGCGTCTGGAGGCTCTGAGCGGAACATGCTTCCCCCCCCCGTATACGTGATGGATCCATTCTGACAACAACAAGAGACCGGAGTCTATAGGGGCCCGTCCACACTCTCGGTGGACAAAACTTCAACGAGAGCTGGCGTTTATTCCAGAAAAGCGGCGTCATTTATTGTGCCAAGAAATGACACGTTTTATTCATTCAAGTTTCGGTTCGTTATTCCTTGTTTTGGGTTTTCCCCTCTGTTGCTCTAGGGATGACCCCGGTGTTAACAAAACGTTGTGAAAATAGAGAATAAAAACCCTGTCAAGCTATTTAGCCTCAAGCATGAAATAAATATTTTTCCTAAAATCATGTATTTAACATTAAAAACACTTGGAGCAAGTTATTATTGTGATGGGTTGGGGGTGAGAAATGGGAAATAATTGTGGGTAATATATCTGCTTTGTATTTGCTTTGCATTGTTAATTGTGTGAATCAAAATAAATTTATATATATATGAAAAAATATATATACATAAAAGACTCCCAATCCAGCGAACTTCAACTTAAAAAACAAACTTGAACTCTTAGCAGTATTAAGGTGATACATCTTGATAAAAGGTGAAAAATTAAGTTAAGATCATGATCGATTGAACCCTTTTTTTAATATATACTTTGTCTGTGAAAAGTCTATATATGTTTACATTTAATTTTAATATCGCAGTTAATCAAAAGACAAAAAGTGTCTTCATGAAGTCAGACCACCTAATTGTCCTTACTGTGGGAAATATATATTAGTTTATCTTAAGTGTACTTTTTTTTATCTTATAAGACGTGATTCAGACAAACATTAACCTTTATTTACGATGTATATATATATATTTATATATATATATATATATAAACAGTACATAAATGTTAATATTCCTCTGAATCATGTCATGTTAATACATTATCAGTTAGTATAAATACATCAAAACATGATTTTTGAAATTATGAGATGTATTAATGAACTAACAATTAGTAATTTCTTAAAACAAATAAATCTAATTCCTTTTTTTTTTGCGCTTGGGTTGTCAGGGTGAAAATAGAGTGGCCATTAAATGTTCTGCTGGATTGTTTATTAATGCTTTATGTAGTTTTATTTTTTATTTCTAATTATTCTAGACAAAGACACACAGCAATATTCGGCCCTGCTGGTGGAAACAGTACATTGCAGGCAACACTCTCCCAGATACAGCGATCAATAATTAAATCACTGTTATCTTAATATGATAAAATGGGACAATTAAGATAAACTAATATTCATCCCACAGTAAGGAAATTTGGGTTGTCTGACTTCATGAAGAAGCTTCTTTTTTTTCTTTAACTGCAAATATAAAATTAAATGTAAAAATATATAGACTTTTCTCTGCAGTATTAAGGTGAGGATACAAAGTACAACAGTAAATTACATATTATGATTAATGAATACCTTTTTTATTTTTACAATACACTTTGTCTAAGAGTGAATATCTGAGAGTCTAATGTATATACTGTATGTATGTTTTCTCTATTTTCCATTTCAGATAATCTCATCTATAAAAGTATTTATTCCTGGCACTATCAGGGGAAGAGAACAAAAAACAAAAGCTGTAGGTGCTTTTGTTAAAAAATAAAAATAAATCAATCATCTTAAGGATGTAGGATATTTAAGAAGCAACTGGAAACAAAAAAGTGTGAGGTTGTTTTGGTCTTTCTTGGATTACACTGCTATTAAAAGCTTTAATATCGATTATACAAGCAAGTATTTGATAAAAATAACATGTTTTAATTAAGAATATTTCCTATAAGATGATATTCCAAAAGCTTTCCATTTAAAAAAAAGAAGCTGATAGTTTGCAAAAGATCATTATCCATTTATTTAATAGGTGAACAGACTGCAACAGAAAAGAAAACAAACACAAAAAAGCCATAAAACTAGACTCGTGTTTCCGTCTCATATCACACTCCTGCTCAACAAAAGACAAAGACGGTCCCAGAGCGAGATCGAGGCTCAACCACGCCCAGTAAATCTCCACATTTTTGGCTGTAAAGATTTGTCCCACGACAAGATACAGCTTTTTTTTTGTTGTTGTTGGAATCGCACAAAGCATCATTCATTCTTTGTGTCGCTGAAATTGCCAAGAATTGACAGCGTGAAATGGAGAATGAGTTTGTTTATTGGATTATATTTCCCCCTATTTGAATCATTCAGAAACGGCATTAGGGTGTGAATACGATTATACGAACCAAAAATTGTTGGTACATATATGGAATAAAGGGTTGTCTATCTGACTATGGATGAAATCTGATCCGTGCTGTACATGCTGGTGAAGCAGTTTTCTCGTCTAAAAAGATTGCAAAAGCACGGAGACGGCTTCAAACATTTGTTTTGCTATGAGATGAAAAAAAAACACCTTTGCTGATGTATGATGTTGCAAACTGGGACTGCCAGCCTCCCCGGTGAGACCGGAGCAGCAGAAAAACAACTTTGGTGAAAACAGATCTAGAATGGATACAGCGTTCGACACAAATATCAATGTTTAAAATGTAGAATGTTGACTTTCAAACCCTCGTGTACCGACGATTAACTCGTTGCTGCCATAGTGACGCAAATGCTAAATTAAACTCACAACAATTAGCCGCAAATGTTCAAGTCGTATTATTTTCTTCCTGCTTATCAAAGTCACATGTTTATCGACGGATCAACACAATGCACCGTAAAGCAAATTAACTTCTGAACACACTACCATTTTTCATACATCAGTATCGATGCCCGTGCAATATTTATTTTCATGATACTGTATTGTTAAATGACAACACTGTATCGATTTTCAATAATTGAAAATGTACAGGTTTCTAAATTTAAAAAAATGTAATTGTCTTTATGGTTCAATTTAGTGTGTTTAAAATACTATAATTTCATTTTTTTTTTAAATTTATTTACTATTAATGTTCAAATATTCACAGCGTTTGATCATTTTTGTGTCGCAATTAAACATGGCGGCAGTCATTACTTCCTCAGCAGCTAAGGGAACATTAAAATCCTAACTGATGACTGAGGACAGGAGGATACAGTGAACTCCAGCAGCATTTAAAGCTGATGTTTGAAAACAAATTTAAGTAAGTAAGTAATATTTATTTATATAGCGCTTTTCCAGACCAGGGTCACAAAGCGCTTTAACAATCAAAACAATACTCAAAAAAGTATATATTTTAAAGATCAAGATAATACTGAGAACAAAATCAAGGAAAAGCCTGAACAAATACTTCGTCAAGAGTCATGTGGTCTGTAAATTCTGCAACACCAGAGTAAAGTACTCGACAATAACACATATATATCCTTGTTCCTATAGTATCACAATATATCTGTGGACCCTGTATCGTGGGAACAACAGATTCTTGCCAAAACACATCCCTTGATTTCACCAAGTTATATTTCAGAACCTCTTTAAGAATTACATGGATAACACAAATGGTTGTAAAGACATTCAAATGATTATTATACAACTATGTCTATCCTCACTATGACAGCTATGACAGTCCAAAAGAATTTGGATCAGGGCTACTTGTGTGAAAGATACATAATGCGATTGACCAAGCATGGCAGAGTTCCTCTCCTTTGTTATACATACATGGTTCGGTGAAAAAAAAAGAAAAACCTGAGGCTTTTTTTGACAAAAGAAAACAAGATTTCCTTAGGCGAAAAAAATAAAAAAAAATAAATAAACAATGGGATGGATTTAGGGCAAATTTCACTTTAGGGCCAAAGTCTTTTGGTAGTCTAGGTCATTTGAAATTTTGACACCGTCTACGATATTGTTTTTTTTTTTTTTCATTTATTGAGGCTTCATGATCTTGTCTTCCTTCAATCAAACACTTTCAAATCCCTTTAGTTCAACATCAATTTAACCGTCACCGTATGATTGTTGACATCAATCATCTGATCTCCAACGTTGGCGTCTTTATAATTCCCCATATCAACATGAACATTAATCTACTTCTATCGTCGGGCCACATTTAACGACTTCGCAGGCAAGATTTGGCCCCCAAACCTTGAGTTTGAAGGTGGGTTTTTTTCTCCAAGAGCAAACAAGGAATCCATGGCTAGTCACTCGCTGCTTCCATGTTACACCGTATCGAGTGACAGAACGTGAAAGTAGGCCAAGTTTAACATCTTAGCCCTGAAGCAAATTCAACAGCCATAGATTTGAATAAAGCTTTTGAGCCGAATGCATACGTAACTTTCAAGTCAGGTAAACAGAAAACCATAAAGGAAAACTGAAAATAAGTATGTTGACCGTCTTATTATAGGTTAGGTTAGGTAGGTTAGGTAGAACTTTATTGATGAAATTTATTTATTATAGATAATTTGAATAAAACACAAAATTAAAGCTAAAATAAAAACACAATAAAACCTTAAAATGTTCCATTTCTAACTATATTTTTCCTTAAAAACTAACACCTGGTTAAAATCTTCACTAGTTAAACCGGCTCACCGCTTTATCATTAGAGAAAGCCGTGTTAGAAAGTAGAATCCACCTCTTTTTCTATTCTTTTTTTTAAACACAGACACCGCTCTGTTAGGGGTGAAGTAATTTTGTGGTTCATAAAATATTAACGACATATTCGCACACTGCCTTTTCCCTGGTGTTTTAACTTTGACAGTAGCTTTTTAAACTTGCCAGCCGAGGGGAAAAAAAAAACAAGAAGAGAAACTTTTTTTTCTTCATTCCCAGCAGTAAGAAGGAAATATGTGAATACAGAATTCTGAAATAAGTAGGTCAGACGTGAATAAAATCTCACTTTCTCGCTCTTTATTTTAACACCATAATCCCCTGTTTACTCAACAGTTTCCAATAAATACCCAACAATATAGATCTCTGTATGATGGTCTTATGATATAGAATTAGAAATGATTACGCAGCAAATCTCAGCCCGTGAACAAGTGCAGTCACTGTTGCAACTCTCGGTTTTTCTTGTGATTTAGCCACAATCCGGGGTTTAAAAATGCCAAGAATGAGCTCCGATGACTTAATCTTCAAGCGTTCCTAGAACCTTGAACTTTTCAAGAATTAAATCCACGACAACAAGTGGTTAAACTTTGACCAAACATTGATTCTCGCGCGACGGTTCAGAAAATAATCTACACGCAAACATTTTATAAACCTCCGCGGATTATATCGGTTATTGATTTCCACTTGTGTTTTCCAGGCGGGCGGATGAAAAGTTGAACACGTTCCAGGGAAAGGTATTAACATAATCTCTTCCCAGATCACAGCTTTGGTCTGAGACTTGCGGATCTAGACTGGGAAGAAAAAAAAATGTCGCCACACAGTTTAAACGCATTAAAGTTCCTTTAGAATCTGGAGCGATACTATTACACAAACCTACATCCAGCGATAAATGAAAGTTACTTTTCTTCATGATAAGAACTCATTTTTTGTTCAAATGACGGGTCGCAGAGCAGATAAATTAACTGAAAACTGTTCAAATCGTCTAATTTAATTGAAGCTGATCACTATCTTAAGATGTCCCTCGATCAATAGATCAAATTACCAGTTGCCGAAATATAAATTTCAATAAAAGGTTTGGAATTGTAGATGCAAGGACAGTTTAAACTTGAAAAAAATGGAAAAATAAAGGTAGAGAAATACAGGAAAAGCATTAAGATACGAAGGTAAATTAACTTTTAAACAAACTGAGAGATTCCTACAGGATTACTTAGATTAATAAGGAATTATCGATACCTTATGAATAGATTTAAGGAGCAGTGACGCCTAATACTGGCTTTGTTTCTTAAATAAAAAAACATTTGTAGCAACAATTAGAATTTTTTTTTCAGTTTTACTTAACGATAGTTTTCAATAGATCAAAATATTTTGTTCCAATTCATGTGCTTTGCTATGGACGACGGCTGCCCCTATGGTCTGTAATGTAAATTTGAATTCATGGCAACTAAAAGTGTTAAAAAACAACCACAAACTCACTGTGTTTTTAAATCGGTTCTGTTTGATTTCACACTCGAAACTTGATAAGCCCAACATTAAAGAGTGTTTCTATCTGGGCTAATGCACTCGGTCTGAATACTGAAAAAAACTTTTTTTTTTAGATTTACATTAATGGGGTCTCTTTTGATGTTGGCAGTAAACCCTTCACATATTATTTAAATGTATCTCTTTGGGGGTTTTAACTGAACATTCAAACATCACAAAACCGAAAACAGACTAAATAATGAAGTTTAAGTGGGTAAAAATTGCATTCATGGCACTTCAATCCATATGAAATATTCATCACGATCTGTCGAGCTGTGTGACAGTACTTCAGGATTCTTCATTAAATACATTTACCGGTGTACCCTTCTGTGAGACGACACAACAAACATGCATCTAAAACAGGGCAAAACGTGGATCCCATGGGGCCACATGTGGCCCCTTGACTGTATTTATGTGGCTGTCATGAGGTGAAAGTTTCCTGTACAAACTAACAAATGTATTTTTTGTTTATTTCTATTAATCATAACTAGTCTCTAAATATGACTATAGAGCTTTTATTATTGTAAGTATTCATTCTACCTTCAAAATATTTTAATTTATGTATTAGGTTTAGAACATGCTTGGTTCTGTTTTTTCGTTTTTTTTAATTATTCTGCAACAAAAGTCCTACAACTGCATTTACAAAAGTGGCAATAAAAGTTCCTTATTCTTTTTAAAGTATTAGTAGAAGCAGTAGTAGTATAATTTAAATAATAATCATCATAATAGCAAGTGTAACACGCTTTATTTTCGCTTGATGGCCCCTCACATCGCTGTGTAAAATGTGGCCCCTGATGGGATTTATTTGCCAACTACTGATCTAAAAAAGACAAGTTGTTGTATCATATATATATATATATATATATATATATATATATACATATACATATATTTATATATAAGATGACTCAAACCATACGTCCTCACTGACCTCATCCATCCTTCTGTTTAGACTACAACTCCCGTTTGCATATTTATTTTCTGTCTTTCTTAAGAGAAAACTCTGTGCTCTTCTGCAGCCAAACCGGGGGACCCTCACAAAAAGTCTACTCACCCACTTTGAACTGGGACGACTTGTCTTCGGGGTCGGCGTGTTCGTTCACCAGCATCGTGTGCAAGATGCCGAAAGAGTTCTGGATCCCGAAGATGGACCCGTTGCACCAGGTGGCGGCCAGGACCACCAGCCAGCCGAACCCCCCATCGGGCGGGACGAATTCCCCGGCGGCGTCGTGGGGTGTGGAAAGCGGCGGTGAATCCTTGGATCCTTGGTCCTCCAAGATCAGCTGCACCGTGCTGTCCTCGTGCGGGATCTTACAGTCGCCGGTCTGCGGCTCCGGATCCGCGGGTCCTCGGGCGTCCTCACCCGGATCCATCACCTCCATCATCACCCCCCCGGTGGCGGCGGCGGTGGCTTCTGACCCGGACGTCTGGCCGTCAGTGCCGTGGGTGCCCATGCTGTCTGGTGTTGTGGTCTCGACTCGGGTCTCACATGTGGGTCACTGACATAAGCGCGTGGATCCGAGGACGTTTGATTGGTCGAAAAAAACAACAACCCCCAAAACAGACTTGCTTCACAGACCCTGGCGATAAACTTCCGAGTGGACCCTGACACGCATTTAAAGTGTCGCAGTGATCCGTCCACGACCCTAAACACCGCCCTGTTGTTTGTTTTAGGAACTGGATCAACACTGTTTACTTTTCCTGTCTTCAGCGCTTCAAACGGAGTCAAAGCCCTTCGCCTCCGCCTCGATCCGGTCTCTCCGTCCTCCGCGCCCCCCGAACACGACCCTAACCCCTCCGTAAAAACCCCTCCACGGAGAGCAGACTTCTTGGAGAGACTTCCACGCGCGGCACGAGGGGGGAGACCAGGTAAAAAAGGCCTGCGAGGGCTTGGGAGGATGTCTGGAGCGCGGAGTGTCTGTCAACGCAGTTGTCATTCAATGGAGGGAAGCACCGCCTCGTCACGGAGGGTGGTTGGTCAGAGCGCAGCCAATGGCAGCGAGTCCTGGGGATATGGGCGGGAACTCAACTTCGCGTGAACTCGGTGACACGAGTAAAGCCGAAAGCGTTTTAAAAAAAATATTATAATAATAATGTACTTGGAATGGAACGTAAATATGATTAGAAAAGCTAAACTGTGGCAGCATGATGGCTTACATTTTAAACACATTATTTCTGAATAGATCGTGGATTATAGTTATTGTTTATAGTCATTATTTTCATTGGCAGGGGTTGAAAATGAGTAATAATAAACGTAGAAAAAAAGTTACAAATAGAAAAGTACGTTTTAAGGTACGATAAGAATCTTATGGTATATAAAATATATAATCATTAATATTATGTTAATTATAGGACACATAGATAGATAGACAGACAGACAGATAGACAGATAAGATAAGACGTTTCTATTTGTTCAGGCTTTTCCTTGAATTTCTCGAACTCCTGTGTTGTTCTCAGCATTATCTTGATCTTTAAAGTATGTACTTTTTTGAGTATTGTTTTGATTGTCTAAGCGCTTTGTGACCCTGGTCTCGAAAAGCGCTATATAAATAAATATTACTTACTTACTTACTTACACAGACAGACAGACAGACAGATAGACGGACAGACAGACAGACAGACAGACAGATATAAACATATCTAAATTTAAACATTTATTAAACATCTAAATCAAGACTAAATCTAATACAATGATCATATAAATAATGTATGTCCAATATTGAGACACCAGTTGTGCAACTTTCGGTTATGGTGAATATGTGGTAAAGATCCATTTTTAAATTTTAATTTATTTATGTATTTGTATTGTCTAAATAAAAAAATTATTAAAAAAATTGGATATAATTATTTACGTACAGTTTGTATCAAGTCTAACTCTCTAGTACATTGTACATTGATAAATGACTGTTAAACTTAAATCCCATATTTCACCATCATTTATACAACTTACATTCGTTTTTTTTACTTAATATTTAGCAAACATTATTACGTTTTTATTTGGATTTGATGTAATATACAGAAAATTATTGACAGGAACATTTCGGGCTAAAGGTCAGCATTACATCTAATTGTTGTCTAAAGGCTTTAGTGGGTGACGTTAAGTTTACCAGCAATTACTTCATCTTACTAAAGTACTAAAACCTGTACTATATGTTTATGAAAGCAAAGGGACCGCTTTCATTGACATGTTATTTCCAGTCCATTTTATAACCTCTTGAAAAATTGAGTTCTCTGTGTGTTGTTGTGCCAAAAAGATCCAAACTATTAAAACTGTAAATACTTGTTACAATAAACCATAGATTAAAATACTTATTAGATCAAAGTTGTCTTCCATAGAGGCCAGAATGTCCGATGAGGAGTTTTTAAACTCAATTTAATATTTATACATTCTATTCCACATTGTACAGTATGTGAAAAAATGCTTTCAATGGAGTCATTCACTCGAAAATCATGTGACCCTGTTAAAATTATTATGGCAGTGGGAACTGATGACTGTATACGAAAGGAATTTATGATTTATCGAATCATTCATGTCATATTATTAACTCAATATGAGGCTATTTTTGAAAAAGCTACTTCAATGCAATAACACGATTTTCTTAATGTATATGTTATGGATTGTTTTTTATTTTTTATTATGCATTTTGTACGGTATATTGCGTTTTTTTTATTAGTATCAATGTTTATAGTCATTATATTTATAAGCAGTGTTACATTAAGAAAAATACATTCGTTTACGAGCTTAAGAGATCCCAATAAAAATATGAAAGGAAAAAAACAACAACACATTTACAAGTTTTGAAAAGATTACAAGTTTAATGAATGCGATCAAATGCGAACCAATCATCACTAAAAGTGTCACTACAGTTTGACACTTTAATATCTCAATTTTATTTTACAGATGCTGACAAACTTTAACTAGTATCTTATATTCTGGGAGTTTTTTTATGTCAATGCAATATTCCAATTTGTCATGATTTACTTTAACACATTGAACTACATTTTATTATTAGCCTACTTTTATCAAAAATGCTTTAAAATACATTCATTTTCAATATGTATCGATAACGAATACTGTAGATATTATACTTCAGGAAATTTTAACACAAAGATCATTTAAATTCGAGGGGGGGACATAAAAAGAAAAACAAAGAACACAATGAGAAAATGAATACAGGGAGTTTCAGATATTTAAATAACCATATTAAAACTAAATATTTATTATGACAAAGATCTTAATTGATCCTCCTAGATGCGCTTTAAAAATTGGAGAAATTAAAAATGGAAAAGTTTTCAGTTTTAAAACCACGGCTAGAGGGCGCTCTAATACCATGTACTATACAACTCGAGGACAGGAATTCCATTCGGTTTCTATTGTCAAAGTCAGCTCTCTCATCTTGAATTATTATTGTCTCCCAGATCCCATCAAAACAAGTGTTTTTTTCCCACTTCAGGCTGAGACTCATCTGAAGAAAATTCTAAATGTTTAATTTATCCACATTGTTTACTCGAGTTGTTTTCAACACGTGCTTGTTGCGTCAGAAAACAAATATTCACGTCATTCATTGACTCATTCCTTTTTGTTTTCCCATTCTCAAGTAGCAAAACTTTCCTTGTCAAGTCTCATTTGTTCGTGGAGAAAAGTGGGTCAATTATTGAGTAGCATTTCTCAGCTTATTTATCACAGATGTTGTGCTTTTTTTATCTGCTTTTGTGGACTCATGATGTATCCAGCTGCTCTCTAGTCATGTTTTTTTTTTATTGTGGGTGTAAAGTTGAATGACATCCCATCGAGATCCAGCTGCACATGCAGTGGTGCACAGTTTAAATCTGGACTATGACCTGTATTTACAGTCATTCTGGCAGATGAACGACACTCTCGGGGGCCGAGGAAAGATGATATCCTGCCACTAACTTTTGACTCAGATTCATAACTTTTTATCTCTAATTAAATAAACATACCAAAGGTATCACTTTTTTTCCCCTACAATTTTATCTGAAATGTCATTTTCTGGTTCATGTAAGAGAACTAAGAGACAGTAAAAGTTTACTCCAAGATTTTATAAATGAAACTTGTAATTAATTAAAATTGCAAGTTAATGGAGAATAAAAAAACGTTTAAATTGTTTTTAAAAAATGAAAAACTGTAATTATTATTGGATATGTATTAGAAAATTAAATGTCCTGAGGCAAGAATGTCAAATGTCAAAATAAAAATAAATAATAATAAGAATACGGTTAAGAAATGTTTCCAAAGTTATTATTAGTTCATCTTTTTCTCCTCTTTTCATCCTTTTATTCATTGTATTGGTTCCCTATTTTTTGGTTATTGGTTCTTTTGTATAATACTTTTTTAAACAAAATTGCATCTTTTTTGCATTTGATGCATTTTATTTTGAAATGTAAAATACATCAAATATGTTTGTTTTTCTTTACTATCTCTAAATAGAATTAATTAAATTATAAATAAATTAAATTATAATATAATATATATAAATTAAATTATATGCAATCAAAATTCAGACGAAAGCTTATTTTATATTGTCCTTTTTAGTCTATTTAAGTTTTCACATTAAATTACTAACAACATTTACAGTTACAGAGTTTACTGTCGAGGAGCCGTCAGGCGATATATGGTTAGAGATAAAGTTATTTTCCATGACATGAAAGTTTGTTTTAGCTAGATTGTGTATGTCACGGTTAACCAATAAAAGTATTTGTTATTATTTGTAATTAATTCGATTTTTAAAAGTATGTTGTAGCTAGATTGCGTATGTCACGGGTAACCAATAAAAGTATTTGTTATTATTTGTAATTAATTCGATTTTTAAAAGTATGTTGTAGCTAGATTGTGTATGTCATGGGTAACCAATAAAAGTATTTGTTATTATTTTTAATTAATTCGATTTTTAAAAGTATGTTGGAGCTAGATTGTGTATGTCACAGTTAACCAATAAAAGTATTTTTTATTATTTTTAATTAATTCGATTTTTTAAAGTATGTTGGAGCTAGATTGCGTATGTCACGGTTAACCAATAAAAGTATTTGTTATTATTTGTAATTAATTCGATTTTTAAAAGTATGTTATAGCTAGATTGTGTATGTCACGGGTAACCAATAAAAGTATTTGTTATTATTTTTAATTAATTCGATTTTTAAAAGTATGTTGGAGCTAGATTGTGTATGTCATGGGTAACCAATAAAAGTATTTGTTATTATTTTTAATTAATTCGATTTTTAAAAGTATGTTGGAGCTAGATTGTGTATGTCACGGTTAACCAATAAAAGTATTTTTTATTATTTTTAATTAATTCGATTTTTAAAAGTATGTTGGAGCTAGATTGTGTATGTCACGGTTAACCAATAAAAGTATTTGTTATTATTTGTAATTAATTCGATTTTTAAAAGTATGTTATAGCTAGATTGTGTATGTCACGGGTAACCAATAAAAGTATTTTTTATTATTTTTAATTAATTCGATTTTAAAAGTATATATTTAAAATCATTTGAATTTGAGTGATGTTTTAAATTCCAAAATGCATATAAAGCTATGTTATTTGGTCACTTTTTCCAACACTTCTTGTTGGAAAAAACAATATTAAATTAATTGACACTCGTTTCTGTTAGTCATTTTTCTCCACCCTATTTTTTTTAAGTTATACAAGTTTTAATCACACAGATAATCTTTTTTCAAAGTCAATAAACCCTCCCAAAAAGTGAAAAAACCATAACCCTGTCTCTTATCTGTCGATACCTACGGAGCCGACTATTCTCCGAGTCTGTGCCCAGATGGAAACATTTACAGAACCCCCTCTTATACAACACAACCCCTGATCACAGCGTGTATTTGTGAGTCGGCCACTTTTGCGCTGCAGGAATGTTGTGTTTTCGCCATCAGGAGTAAGAACAGGGCATCATTACACACATGCCTGCTTCCAATTAGCAACGGCACTATAGCAAAGTCCCACTTTGACCTTGACCTCCATTCCTTGAAAAACAATGTCACAGACTTCTGGATTCCAGACCAATGAAGTGGAGTCACGGGGACGTAGCAAGTAGCTTGTTTTAATTGGAATACTTTCAGTCCACAGAGAGGTATAAGTCGGGGTGGGAACCCGTGAACAGACGTGGGATGTGAAATTCCCACATTCCCCCGATGTAGTCGTCCTCCTGAAAACAGATTGAATAACCTAAAGAAGGAATTTAGGGGTCATTTGCATTATTTATCTGGCATAAATATAATGTGGTAGTGGGCCTGATGAGTGATCTTATACGGACTGCCGTATCGTTGGATGAAATCAAAGTACCGTATTTTCCGGACTATAAGTCGCTCCGGAGTACAAGTCGCACCAGCCATGAAATGCATGATAAAGAAGGAAAAAACATATATAAGTCGCACTGGAGTATAAGTCGCATTTTTGGGGGAAATGTATTTGATAAAATCCAACACCAAGAACAGACATGTCATCTTGAAAGGCAATTTAAAATAAAAATAGAATAGAGGCAACAACAGGCTGAATAATTGTACGGTATGTTACGTTACATGACACAACTGAGAACCTGGTATGTTAACATAACATATTAAGAGTTATTCAGATAACTATAGCATAAATAACATGCTAAGAAGTTTACCAAACCATCCGTGTAACTCCAAATAACTAAAATCCAATGAAATCTTCATCCTCGGTGTCACTTTTAAACAACTCTGTTAACTCCGGATGCTTCTACTTCTACGTCGAAATTATCAACACAGGCCTAGAGCGCCCTCTTGCGGTTTAGTGTGAAAATATCATGTGAAATGATATACCGGGAATAATGTGTTAATAATTTCACACATAAGTCGCTCCAGAGTATAAGTCGCACCCCCGGACAAACTATGAAAAAAACTGCGACTTATAGTCTGGAAAATACGGTAGATGTTAACATTTTGACCTATAAAGATAACTGAGTTAGAGCTAATTGTAATCATTTATTTTGGTGTCTAAACAAGAAGGATCTGTCTCGACTGCAGTTAATACAAAACTCTGCAGCGAGAATTCTGACCTGCTCTAGTAGAAGAACTCACATTTCCCCCGATCCTTAAAACTCTTCACTGGCTGTCAGTTTCTTTCAGGATCAACTTTTAAATCCTAGTTCTTACTTTCAGATCTATTCATGGTCAGACCTTCCATCACTGATCTGATCCAGCCTTACAACCCCAGCTCGGGCCGTGGACCAGAATCTACTGATGGTTCCGGACGAGAGGCGGGGGACACCCTGGACAGGAGGCCAGTCTGACGCGGGGTGATTACCGCAAAATTACTCTCATAATTTCTTTCAAAGACAGTTAAAGTGTAGTAGTAGAGTAAAGTATACATTGTTTAAAGGATTTTGATCAGCCATTTTGTGGTTGACTTTGACACGCCCGCGGTGGAGTCGATCAAACGTGCACAAACACGCTCCACATGCGCGGGAGTGACTGTGTGCAGACTGGCTGCCTCTTTATCTGAAAGTACCATGACTCACTCCCGGCTTCTTTTGTTCCCCGGGGGCCCCTCAACCCTCAGAAATCAGCGCTCCGGCTGGAAACGAAAAAGACCCGCATAAAAATGTGTCTCCTAAGAGATGGAGCTCCATGAGAAAGACGTCCGGGCTAAAACTTGCTGACTCATGGTTAGATGGGTGAACGGGATAATGATCCGGAGCCAAAACAAAGTGAATCAGAGGCGAGGATGGAGATGGTTGTCTAAGGCCTTCAAGAGGTGACTAACCAAAAAAACTGCTCGACCTAAACTCTTTAGGTGAACATCCGTCTTGTTGATTCCTGACAGCGAAGACTCACAACGATGACTGAACTTCATGTGTTTGTGTCTCTCGGCACGAGGAAGGTTAAGTGAGAAAGAAAGTCCCCGTAAACATCTGACATTCCTCACGTATCCAGTTTCCTTGTTTGAAGACCAGGATGTTTATTCACTGTTTCATCTTAAGCCCAGAGAAAGAAAGAAAGAACTCTTACTTCTTATTTCTTCCTCTAAATTTAAATCATATTCTTTTTTCTTTTTTTTTGTTAAAACAACAAGTCGAGGGGTTGGAATCTGGTTTTCATTCATTTAAAAACAGCCCACAGATCTCTGACTCTCTTGGAAAATACTTTCATTCTGATGAGTAACTGTTCTATTTTTGTCATCTTTTTCAATCTTTTAAAACTGTAAAAATAAACCCAATTAATCTTAATAAATCCTTAACTATCCACAATACTTCAAGCCCTGTCATCTAGATCTATATCTATACTACATATATTTTTGAATTGTTTGTCAAAAATGTTGTATTTTTTCTAAATATCATTATTAAAATAATTGTACTTTTTGGCAACAACCTAATAGAAGAATATAAAGATGGTGAAATGTCAAATAAATTGTCTTCTAACAGTGTATTCACAGCCAAAATATACATTTCTTGGATAGTTTCTACCTCAAATCACTGAGGAAAACATATGGTCCACAAAAGAAAGTATGTGAAGATTTGAAATGCACAATAAATAGTGAAAATAAACATATATACATTGTAGAAAAACATACAATTAAAAAAAAAAAGTGACCCTTAAGAGGTCAAAGTAGAACATAGACCATTTTAATTTGTGTTTTTTATTGTAGTATCTCTAAAGAAAACTTTCATATGTTTTCTGTTTTTACTTTTTTGTAACTTTTGTGAAAACTTCTTGCCCCTTAAAATAAAAATATTGACATTATAATTAGAGGAAAAGGTTTTTTTCTATCAGTTTCTTTTACACAAAAGATTTATGAATATGTTTTGCCATATTTAAGGTTTATTTTATGTTGATATTTCTATCTTTACTACTCTTAATTGCTTGTTTTTTTTAAAGTTTTTCTATCATATTTTAGCTCTTGGCATTTCCTCATCATATCTCTCTACACTGAATAATTGATTCATTCAATTAATGGAGAAATATGTTTTTATCGGAACAAAATTAATCATGATTTTTCTTTTGTGAGGAGTTTGTTCAGTTGTTTTAAATGACAATCCATGGGGTGTGGTGTCTATTGGATAACTGGGTTTGTCATGTGTGATTCAGCAAGAAATGAGATGTTAAAGGAAGGTCAGTTTAAGTCCAACTCACGAAAGTTTCCCAACATAACAGCAAGAAAGGAATAGACACACAAGCATAAAACAAGATGGTAAAACAGCGAAGGGCATGTGTGTCAAATTCAATCAGACAAGAAGCTCAAAATCTTCCTACGGGCCGAACAAATCTTATGTTTACCAAACTGTCTTTAACGGGTCAAATTCCCATCGACGTCAGTTCGGCTCTCATTGGAAGTCTCTGTTTAAGTAAGTAATAGTTATTTGTAAAGATCTTTCTAGACTAGGGTCACAAAGGGCTTTAACAACCAAAAACGATACACATAAATACTCTAAAAGATCAAGACACATAAGACAAACACAGGAGTCCCATAAAAAAGTCTTAGGATGTTTCTTGAAGGAGTCAGTAGATCATCAAACACAGAGATGGTTCCAAAGCTTAGGAGCAACAGTCTGGAAGGATTTCTCTCCTCTGGTCCTGAAGCGTGTTCAGGAACCATCAGTAGATTCTGATCCACAGACCTCAGAGCCCGAGCTGGGGTGTAAGTCTGGATCAGATCACTGATGGAAGGTCTGACCATGAATAGATCTGAAAGTTAGAACCAGAATTTTAAAGTTGATCCTGAAAGAAACTGGCAGCCAGTGACGAGTTTGAAGGATCGGGGAAATGTGAGTTCTTCTACTAGAGGGGCTCAGAATTCTCTCTGTTGTAGCCAAAATAAACTGCTACAATAGTCTAAACCAGAAGACACAAACACATGGATTATAAGCTCCAGATCGTGTTGTGACATCATTTTCCTAAGTTTAGAGATTTTTCTCAGTTGAAGGATTTAATTGTCTCTTTGCACCACGTCAACATGAACTTCGACTCGGGTTCGACACGAGCGGTTTTAAAGGAGACAAAAATGTACTAAAGCATTATGTTCGGGAATGAAGTGCATGACTAATCTGATAAGTCACTGCAACCTGTACCAGCAAGTTCCACCTCCAGCCGCGATAGGTAGGAGATGTTGTCGGCAAGAGCATCAACAGCCTGCAGTAGAAGAAAAATAAGTAAAATTAATGTATTTTTTTTTTAAAGATGTTTCTCTACCTACTGGGACGTTCTTAGCATTTAAAACAAGTGGATAAAGATATATTTGTATTAAAGTTTGATCGATGATCGAGATATTTTCTGGTTTGATGTTAATGTTCTTCTTCAAAAATAGTTTTCTAAATATTTTTGGGCCTCTTCAAGCTAATGAAATGAAAAAAGTTTTTAATGAATCATTTTAACTTTCTATTTAAAGTCACATCTTTCAGTTTATCTTGTTTAACTAGGAAACTTTTGTTATGAGTCATTAACTTCCTGTTTCAGTCCAAGATTCTTTAGAAATAAATATAATTATTTATTTTTTTTAACTATTGTTGGTTCTAATCATGTCTATATCACTTTAATGGTGATAAATATCTGTTCTTTATTAACTTTATGCTTGTCCAACAGCATAAACTTTGTGATCAAACATATTTTCTTAACTGTACTGCAATAGATTTAGTGCATATAAATAAAACAAAGTAACAATATGACACACATTTCATCACAACTGTACTATTCTTCATTCAGCAATCCTCCTCCACACTCCTTCTTTTTGAGGGCCTTGATAAGTTCTCACAACCTTCTCACGCCCAGGTTCTGCAACAGTGAACATGTTTAATAGTTAATTCTTACTCACTCTTGTGTTCATGAAAACACTCACATGTGTTGTTTGTGTGTTTGTACCAATCGTTCTCCAGCTGCTTATATTGTCTAATTCCTGAGTTGATGGTTGTGGTTTTGTAAAGTGACCACAAATACAAATGTTTTGGATTCCATTTCGCTTCGTCGTTGTCTTTTCTCGCAACATCACGTGAAAAAGTGTCTCAAGCGATAAAATACACATTTTTTTCACGACCAGGCTTTTTTTCTTAAATAGTTGTTTGTCGTAAGTTTCAGCAGATGCTGCAGTTTCCTACTAAAGGGTCGCAGACTGAAGAAAAATATCCGTCGCCACTCAGACGTTTGTTTACGGCCCTGATGTCAAGATGTTCATGCTCTAGTGATGGATGTCATTCCTGTGCATACGATTATTAAAAGAAAGTTTGTTTTGTCTCTTATTTCTTAAGTTTACTTGTTTTAACTTATATTAGCTATTTAGACAACATTCGATTGAATTTGGATTTACCAGAAAAAATCCTAAATTTAATATCAATTACAAAATGTAAATGTTTTTTTCCACAATAGATTTATGCATATATTTTACTAGTAGTACCACTTACCTATGCATTAACTTATATAATGTCTATTTTTTATCACAACTTATCTATTTATCTCTTGCAATACTATTAACTTAAAATCTACTTGTAAATAAAAAACTATTATACTATTTAAATTATTCATTTATTTTGACCCAAGTGTCATTTTCTTATAAGTCTGAATAATTTAATACATCTTTACCACAATTTTAGAAACACCTCAAATTTTTCATTAGAACATAGACACAGCTAGCAATTTTATAAATGTAAATAAAACTTTCTTATGTTTTTTGTTTCAGATTTTTTTTTGTTACTTTTGTGAAAACTTCTTGCTCAACAAAATAAATGGAGAAAATATTGAAATTATATTTAGAGGAAAAAGTTATTTTTCTATCAGTTTCTTTTTTAAGAAAATATTTATAAATAGTACATTTATTCAATTATTAGTAAAAAAATAAATAAAAATAATAATAATGATTTATTATATTTATTTATTATTCTGGAACTTTTTCATGTCCTTGGTAAAACTGACCTAAAAATTCCTGTAATGTTAAATTTATTTTAAAAACACTATTATAATATTAATGTATTCATTTATTGTGACCCAGGTGTCATTTTAAAATATTTCCAGACAAGAGAAATGTGACCATGTTCTTGGTTAAAGTGATTAAAAAGTCGTATACTAACGATAACACTGGACCTGGTTGTTCACGACACTTCAACAACAGTTATTTTCAAATACATTTTTGACACATTTTTTTTAAAAGACCTCATGAAACGAACCAGACACACCGACGGTACTGAACCGCCTACCGTGCCAGCCGTGACCCATATAAGGGTCTGACGCGCCACCATCGTTATGTCAAAAACTACGAGGGGTTTAGGCGTTAAGGAAGGAGGGGTTCGGGGGGGGTCTATCGTAAATACACAGTCCTGCATTCTTTACCCCCGCACACATGAACACACACTGCTCTTATTTGCTTTGTCTTGCACAACAACACCTCCAGCATGAGTGTATAAACGTCACTTTTGTTTTATTATTTTCCCGTGTAAAATACCTACAGATTGAAGTGACACAACAACAACAAGCACAAACCTGTAACTTCCCAGAGCTGTAAAGCAGCTCAGTATGCTGGGCAGCACACATGGCAGCACTCCACCCTCCCATCTGGAGGAATTCCATGAAAAGAACTGGGATAGCTGGGAGCCCTGTTGAGAAAGTGAGGGAGGCAGATGGGTGAGGAAAGACAGGAGTATAGGGGCATGGAAAAGAAAGTAGGGGGGTGGGAGAGGGAGGGGCTCTTGGGGGAGGAAAGTGGGGGTGTTGGGAGGAGAGTCTGGAACCAGGACTGCAGACGCTCACAAGAGAGAAGCCGGAGAAGAAGCAGGACGAGAACCAGCAGAACGACTTGGCACCATCACTCAGGTACAGTGGCTGTTTAACTACTACCAACTTGAACACTTGGGTTCTTTTTTAAGAAGTAATTTTTAAGTTAGTTACCAAGTTATGTGCACTGGAGTTCCCACACTTACACCGTGGCCGCCTGCCAACCACACAATGGAGGTGTTGATGTGGCCCCTGATAGTGGATCGACCCGCACGCTCGAGATTTTATTTATCTTTAAACAGTTTACAGCTCAGAAACTTCTGCAACTTGAAAAAGGTTTTGAGTTTACACAGAGTCGCTTCCCCGACGTAAACAGAACATTCGTCTGAGTTTCCCCTCATCTGTCAGTCCAAAGATAATATGAGATAAGATAAGCAGTTATTGGTCTGATGGGCGAGAAATTCCAGATAACAGCAAAGTGGACGGATTTAGATTAAGAAGTGACTTTTCTCAAGAACTTCTTGAAAACTTCGTATTTTTCGTAATAACCAAGCCTTTATGTGATCATTACTTGGGATTATAGCATTAAAATCAGTTATTTAAACAAAATACATTGTGTTAAATATAAAAAAAAACAGTAATGAGTCACTGGTTTATTTTAAAAAAAAATGTATATTAATTTAATTTGTATTAATATGTTGGATTATGTTGTTCATTAACTCGTATTAACTCATTTTTCTCTTTTTTTTATTATAACACACCTAAACATGCTGCTTTGAGTTTTTTCCAAATAGGATTAATTGTTTAAAAAAAGGCCTTTTGAATAAATAGTTTCTACTTTTATGACAAGATCAAGAACAGAACTGATTGAGTTAATGACAAACAAGTGACCTAATGGTTAGAAATTGGACTATGGTGCAAATTATATATATTTCTAAATAGCATAGCTTTTGCTTTGTTTATACAATTTAAAGTTGTTGTTTTTAATGCGCTTTACTCATTTATTTAGACTTAGATTGTGTCATCTTGTTCTTTCTCTATATGTTCTTGTTCTTATTTTATTTTGATTTATTTTTAAATTTTTTATAAAGAATTGCTGTATGTATTGGCTATTGGAAAAAAACAATTTCCCAAAGGAGACCTCCTGAGGGATCAATAAAGTTTGACCGGGATTTGTTTACAATTTAAAATCTACTAAAAAGAAACTAGAGATTTTTTTTTAATATTTGTTCTGATGTAAACTCACTCTTTTTATTTTAGGTTCTAGGTTGATTCTGTTTTTTTATTTTCACTTCTACATGTGCTTCCTAAAATGTAAAGCTGGTTACCATTGAAATGAGTCACGATCCTGGTAATAACTATGTCACTCATACTTTATTTCTGGTGCTTCTATCCACAGAGATGATGTCACCCTCCAGAAAACTCAACATGCTTCTCCTATTTCTGAGCGTCTCGTCTTTCTTCACCTCCCGTCTCCCGGCTCATGCCGCGACCACGTCTTTCCCGTCCATCGTGCACATGGCAGACCCGTACGAGTACAACGACTACAACGAAAACTCGGACGATGTGGTGAAAGCGGTCACCGTGAGAACGGTCAAGACCCGACAGGACATGCGGCCCTGTCCCTACGACGCTTGTTCGGAAGACCAGAAGCCCTGCCAGGATCTTGTTAAAGACACCGGGTGTCTCTGCCCTGGCATGAGTGGACCCAAAGAGCTGCCTCACTCGGCCCGGCTTCACTCCCTCCTAACAGTGAGCAAAGGCAGTCAAAACGTGGAGGTCCGTTGGTGTGCTCCGTCGTCCGTGGTGACAGGATACAGCGTCGTGGTGGACGGTAAAGACGAGAGTTTTCAGTTCCCGGCAGCTTCAAGAAAAGGTGTGGTGGGGACTCTGGAATCAGGAACCAAGGTTTGCGTGATGGCGGTGAACGATGCCGGGCAGAGTGTTGCGTCAAAGTTCTCGTGCAAGCGTTACGACATCCCAGATACTCCGGACAATAATCTATTGGCGGGAGTGATCGGGGGAGGAATTGCACTTCTACTCCTGCTCGTGGTTGTCTCTGTGGTTATCTGGAAGTTCCGGATGTACAAAAAGGCCAAGAGAGACTCGGCTGATGGACTTGGAAACCCTTCATACAGCATGGGGGAAAACTTGTGATCCACCTTAGACTCATCTTAAAGGTACTTTCGTGGCACGGTCGGCTGTACTTGACAAGTCTATTCCCGAGCCACCTTTCCGAGACGTTCCAGAACTATAGTTCCCAAACCACAGGAGAAATACTTCTCTTAAAAGGACCAGGATGTATGAAGCGATCCATCCAAAATCATTGTCAAGGTCATGAGCAAGTGGTGGAGAAACCAAGCCCCCCCCCCCCCCCCCATGTCTTAACATTTCACTACACTCTACAAGAAAAACATGTAAGGGCTGTTCCAAATATTACCCCTACCCCTTGATCCTAGCCCTACAACTCCGTTTGGTGAGTGCCTGTGAGGCGGAGGGGTTGCCCAATTATTTAGTGAAGGGGTAGGGGTAAGGTGGAGGGTTAGTTTATCCTTCGAAAACAAGGCAGGTCTGAAGCACACTTGAAACTGAGGGGTATGATGGATAGGAAAACTTCTAGCCCTTGAAACCTTTTTTTAAGGGGTAGTCGAAATGGCTAAGGGGTAGAATTGAGAAATAGTCTAAATGGATACAATTGAATTTTAAGTTGAAAAAAAAGTAGAGATCATAAATAATGTAATTTCTAGAAAACATTCCCTTTGACCTTGGCACCAGGTACGCTGACCCAACAGCTCCAGATGTCCTTAACTGTGCAGTAACCGACTATTCCAGATGGAAATGTGGACTTCTGGTCTCACTCCCAGAACTAATAGTTACGAGCGAACAGAGATGCTGGAGATTTGTGAGACGTTTCAGGAAATAATCCACACCCTGCAGAAGTGAAAAGTCATTTTAGGACGCTGACTAACAGTGCGGTCATAAACCCATGAAGTCTTGACTGATGTCATATTACTAGTGAACTTACATGTTGAAAGAAATGTGTATAAATAGACGAAGAGTGAGTGTGATTAGAATTACATTTGTTTTTTTGCTGTAAAAACTACAGGTTTGTTTGCTGGCAAATTAACTCTAGTAGATTACTTCTGGGTAGTTTTCTGGTAATATATTTTTGTACTATATTTGTAAATAACATTTTTTAATAAAAAACATATTTAAAGAACATGAGAATGTAATGTGTTGCTTGTTTTCTCCTGGATTATTCCATTCTGCCGTATATGTGTGGAGTCAACACTTTAGTAGTACAACTAGTTGAAAAGTTAAATTGTTGTTTATCGGTTTAAATCATCTAAATACCTGTTTTCTTATTCAATTTGTTCTCAGAAATGTGTTGAAAACGAAGAGTATTCAATCCTCGTGTCGCAAATGCTTTTAATTTGAAGGACGTGAAGCGTGTTTGCCAAGAAATAGAGGTTATTGGTCGAATGTCACGTCAATCAAATACTAGTCCCGCCTTACCAGCCAATCACGTTCATCCTGCGTGTTCCGCCACAGGGAATGTTGGCTCGTATTTTAAGTCCTTCCGCCCGTTTGTTATTTCTTCAAACATCCAGGATGACGTGTACAGGTGAGAGAAGACCATGTTTTTATTACCTTTAATATTAAATATGTTCACTTTTTCTGTAAGCGACGAATTTAAACACCTTCCTGACTTTTTTCATTATCACGATGACAACTACAGCACAGTCGCATAAATACCAACACGTATTTTTTTAAGTGTTTTTATGACACTTTAAACCTCTAAAAGTAACAACTTGTAACGCATAAAAATATACAAAATCTCGAAGTCGTATTTAAAAAAAACAAAAAACAACCGGTGCATTTCTTGCATGACTCAGCAAATTTGACTCAGTACTTGGTCCAGTACAAACAAATGTGTTCTTTCCGGATTTATTGTCTTATTATTGACGTGGTTTCTGTCGCCAAATGGTTTCACATTAGAACCTGAAACGTAAAAATATAAGGATAATAACGCTATTATTCTTTATTAAAGTGTATTGTTTAAATCAAGTGGTTATAATTTCAAAATTAACATGCAAGATAACTAAACGAATACTATATAATAAATAAACCTTATTATGCCTACAATTTATCAATTTTTGATTCTCACGTTTGACTAAATAAGTTGAACTACAACATTAAAAAGGTCAGAATGAATCCTATGTTTGGGGGAGGCATAAACATATATGATATTTGACTTAAGTTTGTTTATATTTGTGATCCAGCTCTTGTTTGTACAATGCAGTTGTTATTCATCCTGAACTGCATTAAACGGTGATCGGGACACAGTAATTATAACCATGAAGTGAGGCTGTTGTCATGGTGTTGTTCCTTCACCAGGAAACAAAGATGTCTCCTATGAAGACTTGAAAGATCTTCTGGGGAAAAGCAAGGATCTGCTTCTAGTCGATGTCCGCTCAGAGGAGGAGGTTAATAATGGACGTATTCCAGGATCTATTCACATTCCAGGTTCATAAAAAAAAAATATATATATATATATATATATATATATATATATATATATATATATAATCCTGAGAGTGTTGCGACTTATATTTTTCTACTTTTCTCATCAGTTGCCACAGTGGAGGAAGCGTTTAAACTGACAGGTGAAGAGTTCAAGGCTAAGTTTGGAGTGACCAAGCCAGCGTTGGAAGCTCCCAACCTGGTGTTTCATTGCCACATGGGCAAGAGAGGAGCGACTGCAACCAGCGCCGCCGTCGCCCAGGGATACGCAAAGTAAATGAACCGTCACTCTGCTCCGCTAAACACAAAGAAGACGATTTGCATGAGCTTAAGATTGTGCTGTAAAAAAAAGTACTGAGCAATTTATCAAGAGAGCAAATGTTTCACATTTTAAAGCAGAAATACACCAGATATTTGATTCAATAATATTCAGTTTGGTTTATTCATATTATATAAATTCAGCGTCAGGATTGAACAGCAACTGATATGTGTGTTGTGTGTGACATTTGCTTGCTAAGTAATTGCTAATATGAAAGTAGATACAAAACTTTTTCCTGAATTGCGAGAACTTAAACTGATTTCAATCTTGTCTACATCATGAAAAATAATAATAATACCTCAGTTATGAAACCAAAGGATACTACAACGACATCAAATGGTGATGAACATTGAGTTATCATTAATTCTTATGTAGTTAAGTTACATTTCATAAAAAGACAGTAATCTTAAAAAGACACAATCTTCAAACCACTTGCAATCCATGGTTCTGATGATCCGTGTTTAGTTCTAAACTTGCAAGTAATAGTCATTTGTAAAGTGCCTTTCTAGACCAAGGAGTCCCAGAAAACCAAGGAAAAGCACAAATAAGAAGGTCTGAAGATGTTTCTTGAAGGAGTCAGTAGATCATCAAACACAGAGATCGTTCCAAAGCTTAGGAGCAACAGTCTGGAAGGATTTCTCTCCTCTGGTCCTGAACCGTGTTCAGGAACCATCAGTAGATTCTGATCCACAGACCTCAGAGCCCGAGCTGGGGTGTAAGGCTGGATCAGATCACTGATGGAAGGTCTGACCATGAATAGATCTGAAAGTAAGAACCAGAATTTTAAAATTGATCCTGAAATAAACTGGCAGCCAGTGAAGAGTTTTAAGGATCGGAGAAATGTGAGTTCTTCTACTAGAGCGGCTCAGAATTCTGGCTGCAGAGTTTTGTATTAACTGCAGACGAGACAGATCCTCTGCCCCACAGTCCAAAGATCACATATGATAATATTACTGTAATTAGAAAAGAAAGGCACATTTTGAACCAGCATGTGTTCCTTATAAAATTCATAATAAACTGTTTTCCTTTATTATTTTTCAGTGCACGCAACTATGCCGGAGGATACAGAGAGTGGTCGGCGAAAGAAGCAAAATAACATTTGCATGAAGAATAAACTAATAATTATATTAGAATAAACTATTGATTAATTGCGATCATATAAGATTCTCTGGTGCAGTAATGTTTTATGTGTCTTTTTACACTTCCCTGCATTTCAAACTCAAATAAAAGTGTATACTATTATGTCTGATTGATTTAATTTGATCTTCTGTGTTGATTGTGTGTCATGTAATTTGTAGTTGAATATATTGACTGTGTTGTGTTTGAATAATCTAAACATCATACATTGTGGTTTTGTTAAAGACTTTTCTATTAAACCAGCTAAGGAGGTCCAAAAGGAAGGAGACAACAACTAGAATAACATTGTCTAAATGAAATTCTAAAACAAATACAGCTTCAGGCTGTTTTTAAAACAATATTAGGTTCCACAATGTTGGAAAAAAAGATTATAAAAACAAGGCTAACACGTTATTTAGAGATTGTTTAGTCTGTTGTGTAAGGAAACAAAAACACAAGATTAACTAATAAAAATAGAAATAATTATTTTTGACTGACTACAGTTGCCAGTTAGTGATAAAATCGTTAAAGAGCTGATGCCTGTAATAAGGCATTTATAAGTTGTAACTTTAATTGTTTTATTTAAATAATATGAAAAACCATACTTGTATTGTATTTTCAGTCTTGTAAAAGCAACATAACAAAATGGTTAAGTACTTCAAAAGGGTTTTGGTTGATGACTAAAAGTATCTTACATTTATTTTATATCGTTATATATAGATAATAGAAAGACAATGGATAAAGGTAAAGAAATTGATTATATATATATATATATATATATTTTAAATGATGTTGCCGTTTATAACTGAACAATAACTTTTGAATTTTAAATGAAAACTATCTTGTTATGAAATATCATGATAATACACATTTATTTTTTAAATATTGATATTAATAATCATTGTAAGCATTAAAACCAATGACTCATTCAGGTTATGTGAGCAAGCTATTGCAGTGAAGTGTGTTCTTGTTATCAGTTGTTAAACATCCGTAGAAAATGTTTCAAGAAATACACCAGGTATTTGTATGATGTCTCAACTTTAAAAACTCTAAAATATTGAGGTATCTAACATTTAAAAAAATGCTAACAACTAGCTTTCTGATGATACTTACTTCGCTAGCATGCTAAGCTAACGAGTATTTCTTTCAAATGTGAAGGTTCTCCGAGTTTGTATGTTTTTGGTTCGACAACAGCCACGTCTGAAGAATTGTGCAGGACTTCTGGTGGTTATCTGGCCTCAGACCCAAGTTCAGTCCCAGACATTTTACTGTACAGGTGAGTTTTGGGATAGAATCATGCTAATGTTATGTTAGCATTAGCTTTAGCTTTGTTTGAACTTCCCTTCATGTGTTTCTCTTTGACAACTGACACGTCTTATGAAAGAATCCTTTAAGTTTTATGTTATAAGTACTACTAACTAATAGATTGAAGTATAAATGTGTATTGAATGTGTGAAATGGTGGTAATGAATAACATTGTCTATGCTTCTAAATTACTTATCCATCTGTACATATACTACATACATAGCATAACATAATTCTTGAAAAATTGTAATTTCAAAACTATTTGCAAAACTATTAAGTTGCAGCTGCTGGTCCCAGACATAGGAAGACAACCGAAGAAAATCTTCAAGCTGGTACTGACACAAAGCAATAACAAACACTAGTTGTTGTAATAAAAGATGTATTTTTATGATCGTACATGTTTGTATAAGTTCTCACAGATGTAGATGAAGGAACACTTCCCCGCCTGCTGTGGTCGATAACACCAGATCCAGAAGAAATCCGCACATTCTGTGACGCTTTTGGCTCTTTGAAATTAACACTTACCTTTCAGGTATTTTAATGGTTGTTATTTAAGGTATTATATTGCCTCTGATAACTTCTGCTTCTGCCATCACCAGTTGAAAGATAATAGGTGTGTATCTCCGGCCTGGCAAGCTGGGTTTGAATCTTTCCTGCACATGTTCAGTCTGGCAAATGCAGCAGTAAGTTCTGTTTTCTGTTGAGCATTTGTCAATATATTGAGCAGTTTCCACTTCTCTTTTTCAGATAGCAGTCAGGCTTGTAATAAACCTCAGTCCTCACAGGTTAGAGAGAAATTTCAGGTGTGGTTTCATTCTTATTTTAACATCTATTAAACTCTGTTGCATCAGTTGTTCATCTGTTAAGCCCGTTGGTCTAGTTATGACGATAAAGATTCCACCATCTGCATGTAATTATGTTTCTCCCTTCTCTGTCACCCAGCCTCGTCCTTGCTCCCAATATGAACCATGAATCATCTCTTTTCATGCCCTAATCATCTACATTTACAACTATTCTTCTCACTTATAAAGTAACTATTGTCTGGATCACACGAGATAACACTTGACTGATCCTTTTGTGTTGAAATTCAGGTTATAATAACAAACCCAGTCTGTTATTTGAACCTGCAATAAAATGTTAGAGAAGGTTTTTCTTTTAAAAATGTTTTTACAATTACAGAGCCAAGTTTAGGAGCAAAGCAGCTCAATCGCCTTTTGTTTTGGACGTCACCAGAGTCAGACAGTTAGTGTTTTTAAATTCAAACTATCATATTAATAGTTCATATCATGCTATTTAGGTTTTGATATATTTAGGCAATTTTTCTTTTTTTTTGTAGGCCTCAAGTGAACGTGAGCGGAGTTCGCTGGTGTGACGGGGGTCACGCCGTCCTAGGAACTAAGCTGCCGCTCAGCATCCCACCAGCAGTGATGGACCGAGGCCTGTACGGGGAACTGAGCGCTCAGCTGGTCTTCCTGCTGACCCCGTGCATGCATCAGCTCCCAAACCTGCAGACCGACTTGCGTCGGATTCAAATATCCTCTTCCAATCGCACGCAGATGAGAAACGCTAAAAAAAAAAAAAAAAATGTACCTTGACTTGAGTTCAGGTGATGTTCTACTCCCCCAGTAAACTTCCAATCATAGGACCTTCCAACCTTCTCAAAAGTCTTCCGACTGACCTCGACTGTCAGGATCTGGGTTTGCACAGCATGCAGTGGTCTGGACTTACAGGTAAAACACATCATTTAGATTGTTCTGGATCATCCTATGAACCTGTTAAAAATGCTTTTGTATTCTCAGAGTAATGTTAGAAATTTTCTTTCTGGGTGAACTCTGTGCATAAGGAATGATGTGGAATCTCTTATGTGAGAACTTGTTATCAAAGCCTTCTTGAACACAGCAGAGTTGTCCTCAATCCTGGATTTCATGAACAAAAATCTTGTTCAGTACATTTCTTTGATCTCTTGAGTTGAAGAGTGTCTTGGATCTGCTGCTCCGAGTGTGAATGCAGCAGGTTTTACAATCTCCACACAATCTGCGGATCATGTGTCTCCAGGGAAAGAGTGGAATGCGCTATACGATGCTGAACCACGTGGTTTAGTTTGGGTCTGACCGCACATTCTGCTGTTACCGTTTAGAACCAGGAGGAAAACAATGACCAGTTAGAGGAGATGTCATACACATGTGACCCTTTCTCTGTATTTATGTGAGGTGAAAGGTCATGTAGAAACTTAGAATTTGATCTAGTATTTAAATATTGCTATAAGACTTTTGTCCCCAGCTTTTGTCATTTTTGTGAAGTCTTTGGCCCCAAAAAAATATTTAGTGCATATAAAAGAATTCTGGGTAAAGGGGATTTTTTTATAAGTTATATAAAACACAATAAAATCATATTTTTGTCCTATTAAACTTGAGTTTATTCATAGATTTTATACTTTTCGTTCCTTTATTTTACCGTAATGGCCCCTCACGACAGTATACTGTAGGGGTGTGTTGATGAAGCATCATGATACAGCATCAGTTGTTTGATGCTGTATCATGATGCAGTGTGTTCATTTTGAAAGGCCACTAGATGGCACTCTCAGTTTGAAAATGATACCCTGAGTTACTAGATCCGAGCCAAATTTTATAAAGCAGAGAGTGGCCCTCTGTTAAAAAATTAAGACACTGCATCATGATACAGCTTCAAACAACTGATGCTGTATCATGATGCCTGAACAACCCATCACTAGTAAACTGTATGAAATGTGGCTCCTGACAAAATGTTATTAGACACAAAAGAGTTAAAACCTCTCAAAATCAAAGGAGACTAATGTTCATGCAGTTATTGTGACCTATAAAGAGGTCAGATTATGTATCTCATCAGTTATACAGAGACTTCAAATTAGGGTAAAAGTTGTGTTGAAAGAAAGGAATTTGATTTTGTTTGATGTAGAACAAATACAGAGAAAATTAGGATAGATTTACTGCAATGTGACTCATACTTCTTGGTGGTAAATCTCAATTTTGTTTGGCCCGGGTATAGATTTGTTGTTTGGATAGATGAAAAATCTTGGCCCCTTTTGTGTGATTGAGTTTGACCCCTTGTATAAACCCAACTATAATTTACAGCTGGCCAAGACTAGTGTATATCAAACCAACTTAGGATTCCAATATGAATAGGTATTTATAATAGTAATAATTAAGTGAAAAGAAGTTAATTTAATAGTCACTGATTTGTTCAACCAATAGGACAAGCAGGGTTGTACTGTAGTGACGCCCAGTTATCTTTGTTATGTCGTCAATAACAAAACTCTTGCTCACAAAGTTGTAACATCTTCCGTTGTATTGAGTCAGGCGTCTTGATCAAGACCACCTGGACGCAAGATCTTCGGATCTTCCCACAGAGACTGTGCCACGAGCGTCATATAAAGTATTTAATAGATATTTTTATTCGAAGCAGAGTAACACAACTATGCATTACCGTGGACCCACAAGAACCAGAGCAAGCTGGTGTAACCCAAATGTTTTCGCTTTGAGGCATGTTTTTTTTTTTTTATGAGCGTCTTGATTGCGTTCGCTAGGAATCAAGATGTCAATCAAAGTACACTTTGTCCTCATTTGGCTGAAGCTATTTGTGAGTCACCGCTGTGTGTTCAAATTTAACTTTGAATATAATCACGTTTGAATGCAACTAAAACATTCATGCTGGGGCGTGTAAGTTGATATCCTCATTAACTTGAGAATGTGATCGTAAAAAAAAGTTTTGAGTTTTAATTGTTACTATAAAGTGGATCATATATTTGCCTCTTGATGTACTTAAGTACTTACTTATGTTGCACAGGATTAGATCTGCTCAACCTGCTTTTTTCCATCAGATATTATAGTTCAGGGAAAGGAGCAGCAATTACATTTCCTCAGGGGCCACACCTTATGCTGTGAAGGTTGTAAGAGGGGGATCGAGCTAAAAGAAAGAAGCAAACAAAACCTAAAGAAAGGCTAAATAAGCTATATTTAAAAGGTATTACATGTGTTTTTCAAAACATTTCTTACCTTAGATTTACTTCAAAATTATATAATTGTCACAAAAAAGGACAAATTAAAAGATGTTTAAAAGTAATAAATGAAAAAAAACAGGTTACAGTGTTGTGTAGGTTGAAATGAATTAATAAAATGAATACAAAATAAAATTGTTAGTTGGCTTTCAGGTCTGGTTTAGGATGACATCACAAAATGTCAGACTCGACTGGTCTTTCTTGAAGTTGCAACTACATCCATGACTTGTATGTCTTCAGTGAAGAGATTAATTCTCTATGTTTGAATGATCAATACATGGTGTTGTTGGATAAATTAACTTTTATTTATGTTATTGTCGTACTTGAACTTCTATGTTGTCTTCTCATCTGTCTCATCAAAGGTAATAATATATTAAATAACAGACTTGAATCATGTTCTTATCTCGTTCTTCTCATCCTCCCTCTGCAGATCCTTCAACCTGTGACAACATTGTCTTCTCGGTGGAGTCGGATCCTTCCTCCGAGTCCCGGGACCAGCAAAGATGTTCCTCCATAGAACAGAATCTGTCGGTTTTTGTCTTCCTGCAGCACTGTGACCCCTTCACGTCTCATCTCTCTGAAGTCATATGTAAGAGACAGATGTGTGGCTGTAAACAAATGAACGAGGCTTTGAAGATTTGCTCAAATATTGTCTTTGGCTTCAAATCCACTGAAGCTGCAGAGACGCTCCTTGAGCACCACCTGGAGGCGATACTGAGCAACAACAGGCTGGCGGTTACATCGGCCTTTCAGAGCGATCTGAGAAATACAATGAAGTCACAACATAAAAGAAGGAAGGAAAGTAAAAAAAACATGTTAATAGGTTTTGACAAGAACATAATGCTTTCATTTGTTTCTTATTTTAGAATCAAAAAACGTTAAGCACTGCTGTGGAGGTGATTCTCAACTCGACCATGAGTATTGTAAGCTTCAGCAGCAACATGGACTTCAGGAAAGCCTGCTTAACCCACATGAAGGTGTAGTTTTCATGGTTTAATCACAGTTGACGACCTGAATCAAAACAGAATTGAACAACAACACAATGGAATATTTAAGACACAAACAATTAAATTCAATTTTATTTAAAGTGTCTCATAATAACAACAAAGATGTATAAATTAGAGATGAAAATGGATCATTCACTCAAAAAAAGGCTTCCTTTTACACATTATAATAAAAAAAATTGTTGATTAACTTATTTCCTAACTTATTAGTGATCAGTTTGTTTATTAAATGATCTCATGTTGTTTACCGTAAAAACACTGTTTACCAATTAATGAACATGTCGTGAGTTGTTATATAATTATTTAGCTGCTGTCGCTCTTTATTTGTAAATAACATTCTTTTCTGGTTTCTATTGTGTCCGAACGGTTTTCTTCCAGGTGTTCAACACTCGCGATCTGTCCACCTCCCTCGGTGAATCACTAACAAGAGTGACATCATGGAAATTTGTTCCCTGCAGCAGATGTTTCTCCACTCGGGTCAGTCGTCACAACAACACTTCAGCCTCTCAGTGTGCGGTTATAAACCGATGCTACTATATTCTTCCATTACAGGAAGAGGAGGTTCCTGAGCCCAACCATGTCTCCAGACCAGAAATGTGAAGACGTCTGTGGTTTGAAGGTTTGAGTTGAGATATGAGGAGACGTTTAGGTTTTTGTGTTTGAAATATAATTCATTTTTTTTACTGTTCTACTAAATAAGCAACTATTTGACTCAAAGTCAGGAAGTTATGTTTTCCTTGTTGATGTTGAATTTACTACAAGATGATATAAACATTCTTTAGTCTCTGCTCTGAATCTAAACTATTCTAATTTAAATAAAATCAAGTGTGGAAAACAAAGTCTCTCCTCTTAAACAAAACATCAGATATGATTATATTTTTTAGATTGGATTGTGAAGGGAAGACGACTAAAAAGAAGACTCTGACGGACAGAAATAACAGAAAAAGAGAGCAGAGGTTTAACCACATTTTCCATCAACTTACACTGAGTCGATGGAAGCAGAAAAAAATTGATTCGATCCTTTGATGTGAATTTTCACTTCCTTGAGAAGGAAAATACTTTGAGGCAGGATTTGATTCACATGGTTACATAAGACGGGTGTTTACCAATGACTGGGATGTCACATAATTACATCCAAGTTGAATTAGTTTTGAAGGATCTGAGTGATGGACAGATGTCGTGTCACACCTGTATGTAGTTGTGTCTCTGTTTGTGTTGAACCCCTTTATTTTCCTTCCTTTATTCCTGCAGAATAGTCAGTAAAGGAGAGAAGCATTTAACCCAAGCTTATATTAGGAAAGTCAGTCCTCATGGAATTAAAATTAAATCCAATTTTTTTTTACATTTCTTGATATCTGTGCCATATTTGGTTGTTTCATGAGAAATCTTTTTTTTCTCTTTGATTCTCCCCCAGAGAGATCTAAACTTTTTTTAAGGGTCTTCTTGTTCCTTCTACTGTTTACAGCTTAAATCACCACTTCCTTTATTTTTCCGTCCCACTCAGCCGTCTCTCATACATGAACTTAATGTCTCCGTATGTCCTCCAAGTACAGGTCACTTCCTGTCTGGATAACTAGAAGTATATAGTGTTTGTTTTTTTTATTTACATGTGTCGCAATATATATGCAGTAAATATAGAGATTTTCTTTCTTTTTCTGTCCTGTGAGCAAACAACATAATGTCAGTGATATACATTTAGATTTAGAACATGTTTATTGCCAGTTAAGACGGGGATTTTTGTGGTGTTGACGAATGAAAATATATATAAGTGATTCATATGTTAAAGTGAGGATATAAAAAATGAACAATTGTATCAAACAAATACATTGAACACATGATGTGCTTCTTTCTGCTTGTGTTAAATGATGGGCAAGACATCTTGGCTGGACTGGAAATGTCACCACGTGACAATGACACAGAAACACTCTCGAGGTGACACTAGCTGTGAAGGACATCACCTGGTATTTAAAACTCTCGATTTGAAATGCCATCCAACTATAAAACAGACTGAAATTGATAACGAAACTCGTGTATCAGTAGCTAGTGAAAGAAAACATCAGAAAAAAATAGATCAGTGCTTTTAGGATAATTTGTTTTAATTGATTCATATATTACTTGAATTGTATTTTTAGTTTTCGAGTTCGTAGAGAAACGGTGATAAATGTCAAGTATTCCGATGCGCTAGAGGGCGCTGGTTAGTTTCATGTGATTATTTTACCGCCATTCATTCCCGCGAATCAGGAAGTGAGCGACTGTCAGTCGGGTTTTCGCGCTAAAATGAAACGAAGCAGACGTTTAACAAGAGATGCAATGTTTTAGTCCGGAGAACAAATTTGTGAATCGACTCTAGTATTCTTTCGGTTTAAGTCCGGGTTTTACCAATTCTTATAGATAATCGCTTTTTCCCCCAACATTTTCTGACAACAACAACAACAACAACAATGTCTGCAGTGACAGCAGAAAGCTTGACATCAGAGCTGGAGCTTTTCGATGTTCCCTGTGGAGATGATTCCGTTCTGGACAAACGTGAGATCAACTATATCTTTTGATTCAACACTGAAGTCTTGGTTTATAACCTCTGTTTGTCAAAGGTGGTCTTTCGACTGACCTTTTATAATGGAAAATGTAGGTAATTTAAACTTGTTATTGTTGTGATAGGTTTATAAATCTACAGTCAAACTGCCTTTTTTAAGTTAGTAACGTTTTGTTATAAGTAATTGAGTCATTATTTAAGTATTTAACCTTGTGATACACAAGAAAATGCATAATAATTCAGATATGAACCCAAACTGAGTTGTAATAAATGATCGTACTCTCCATTGTTAATTAAATACATTCATAATAATATATAAACTTTGAATTGTAAATTGCATTTTATTCATCTGATCTTCCTTTGTGTTTCAGTGGTGGAGCTGTGTATTTGTAACAGGATGACGGCAGATGAGATAGTTCTGGAGTGGGTTGCCTTCAGCACCACCAAAAATGGACTGAAGCTCTCAGTGGAAACCGTTGAACAATTTGAACATGAGGTAAAAAAAAAACCAACAACAATGATCTCTTCCAGTTCATGAAATGTGACAATGTTGTGTTGTTAACTTTTGCAGGTCCTAAACAAAAAGATAAAATCTAAACAAAGCTCCAAAAGAGAAGAACCTTTCAACAGAACCAGAGACATCCACTCTTTGCAAGATTTGTATCCTTGACCCGGAGTTTCATAATTCATAGCATTGTTTAATTTTGACAACTAGTTGCTGCTATTGACATTTTTGGTGACGGACCTTAATGTATGATTTTGTCAGAATTAAAGCAGAGGAAGAGGAGGAGAACTTGTTGGACTCGTACTGCACGCCTGCCAAGGTAACGTGTTATTTTGACTTTCTCTCAACACAATTAAGATAAGCTTTTCAGCTGGTTTTCCTTCCTGGACGCAGGCTTCTCAGAAGAGACCACTAACTACTCCAGAAAACCCTCACTCAAAGCGAAGTATCGCTCTACTGGCCAGTCCAGGTTTGCTACTGTCACCTGCCAGCTTCTCTCCAAGGTAATGACTGCTCAGTCGTACTTCTTCTTCTTCTTCTTCTTCTTCTTTGGGCTGCTCCCTTCAGGGGTCGCAACAGTGAATCAACCTCCTCCATCTATACCTGTCCTTTGTATCCCTCTCTCTCACACCGACCAACTTCATGTCCTCTTTCACTACATCCACAAACCTTCTCTTTAGTCTTCATAATCTCTTTTTTATCCAGACCTCCTGCCTGGCAGTTCCAACCCCAGCATCCTTCTCCCGATATACTCACTATCTGTCCTCTGTACACGACCAAACCATCTTAATCTCTCTGCTCTTATCTCCAAAACATCTAACATGTTCCTCTGATCGACTCATTCCTGATCCTATCCATCTTCGTCACTCCCTAAAAAACCCTGTCATCTTCATCTCTGCTACCTCCAGCTCTACTTCCTGCCTTTTCCTCAGAGCCACTGTCTCTAGACCACACCGCATCCATTTTTAATACTTTATATCTACTTGAATGTCATCTTAAGTCACTTGCCATCATCTGTGATACGCACAACTTGGTTTCACATCATAATAACTATTAGAACGTTTAAAAAAATCAAACTATATATTTAGTAGTCAACTGATATTTAGAACAAAGCATTTGGAGATTTTGGCAAAGACACTGTCTTTAGTAGTTTTTTGTATATTTGTAAATATTAGTGATGATCTGATGAAGCTTCATGAAACAGTGTCATTATCTTCAGAGTCCACTAGCTGGCGGCTTCTGCACTATTTTCCTTTGTTTTTAACAACTGTCATTTTTAAAGTGATGGCGCCACCTACTGACCTCTAAACAACATGATACTGCATTATGAAGCTTCATCAACACAGCATTATTAAATGGCTGATTAAATGATTGAGGTGTTTCAGCCCCTGAAGTCTTTGTAACATTAGAGCCTCAAGCCTTCATGATCTACAACAGTAATTGTTGAATTGAA